>NC_090173.1:34624407-34646907 GCF_024679245.1 Pseudorasbora parva
ATGCTAAATTGCGAGCAACTTTTTGATATCTCAAGCGGTTTGGCCGTGGCGAAGAGATGAATTTATGGCGAGAAAAGGGAAACAGGAAGTGTGTTATAACTTTTGCATACATTAATTCATTTTGATGAAACTTCAGCTGTGTGTTCGTTGTAAGAGGCCGATCACATGGATATGACTTTTGTGAGTCAAAGTTATAGCGCCACCAACTGGCAGCAGGAAGTGTGTCACTTTTGTCCAAAGTGGGGGGGTTAGTTTTATCTGCAGTCACCAAACTCGGTATATATATTGTACATTTCGAGCCGGACAACTTTCTAATTTACAGTCATTAGCTCTGACCAACAGGAAGTCAGATAATTTGGTTGGAAGATAACAAGAAGTGGCAAAGCGAGCTCTGGGTTTTTACCTTCTCCTCAAAAGTGATTCATTCAATCTCCTCCAAACTCGGACAACATGAAGTAAATATACAGAAGATGCTAAAATGCGAACGGTTATTGGATATCTCAAACGGTTTTCCCTTAGCAAAAGCCTAAAAAAGACAAAATAGGGACACACGTGCCTGGTTCATAAATAAGGCTATACTCCCACCTGCTGGTTATTCTTTATATCACACTGTTTTTTGTTTTTTTTGTTTTTTCAACACTTATGCTCTCCCTTAAATGACCAGTAGAGGGCAATATTGTATAAGTTTTCAAGCAAAAAACCTTGCCTCTGTGTGTGTGTGTGTGTGTGTGTGTGTGTGTGTGTGTGTGTGTGTGTGTGTGTGTGTGTGTGTGTGAATGGGGACTTCCCAATGGGTAGAAAAGCTTATAAATCAGACAGAATGAGTTCTTTGAAAATGCAGAAAGTTTCCTGTGATGGGTAGGTGCAGTGTAGGAGGACAGAATATATGGTTTGTAGAGCATAAAAACCATTACATCTATGCTGAGTCCCCAAAAAGATAGTGAACCAGACATGAGTGTGAGTGTGTGTGTGTGTGTGTGTGTGTGTGTGTGTGTGTGTTGGGAGGAGGGGGGGGGGGCTGAGCTTATAAGGGTTGCCTGCAGCATACTTCAGCATTACTACTGTGTGTGTGTGTGTGTGTGTGTGTGTGTGTGTGTGTGTGTGTGTGTGTGTGTGTGTGTGTGTGTGTGTGTGTGTGTGTGTGTGTGTGTGTGTGTGTGTGTGTGTGTGTTATTTTTTCTAGCCTGGTGGGGACTTCAACCTGAATGCACACAGACTCATGGGGACACGTGTCACTGATTTCTACAGTGTGTGTGTGTGTGTGTGAGCCACTCTTCTGTCTAAAACGATTACCTCTCAATGTTGTGCTTTGGCCTGCATTAAAGGTTTAAACATATTCTGGGTTTGAATAAAAAAATAAATGTATAAAACCAGTTTATTTGTAGGGCATTGAGAATATTGTTTTATATAATTAGGGACCCGAGAGAGAGAGAGAGAGAGAGAGAGAGAGAGAGAGAGAGAGAGAGAGAGAGAGAGAGAGAGAGAGAGAGAGAGAGAGAGAGAGAGAGAGAGAGACTTTTCTGTCTAAAAAGATTACCTCTCAATACTGTGCTTTGGCCTGCATTAAAGGATTAAACATATTATTCTGGGTTTGAATAAAAAAATAAATGTATAAAACCAGTTTATTTGTAGGGCATTGACAATATTGTTTTATATAATTAGTTAAATAATTGTGGTAATACAAATAATTATAATTAAAAAAATATAAAAATAAAAAAATTACCCCCCCCCCCTCTCCCTCTCTCAGGATCACTCTGTGTGTGTGTGTGTGTGTGTGTGTGTGTGTGTGTGTGTGTGTGTGTGTGTGTGTGTGTGTGTGTGTGTGTGTGTGTGTGTGTGTGTGTGTGTGTGTGTGTGTGTGTGTGTGTGTGTGTGTGAGAGAGAGCCACTCTTCTGTCTAAAAAGATTACCTCTCAATGCTGTGCTTTGGCCTGCATTAAAGGATTAAACATATTATTCTGGGTTTAAATATAAAAATTCATGTATAAAACCAGTTTATTTGTAGGGCATTGACAATATTGTTTTATATAATTAGTTAAATAATTGTGTTAATACAAATAATTATTAATAAAAATATATAAATATTTAAAAAAAACATTACTAACAAAAGAAAAAACACATTTAATTGTCTTTAAAAAGAAAAGGAAAAAAAAAGTAGTGTGTGTAACTTAAAAAAATGAGAAGATTAATGCCTTTTGTTTAAGGACAAAAATGAGAACCAATGAGCTACCGGCATATAGAATAACCAGAAGGTGGGAGTGTAGCCTTATTTAGTAACCAGGTTGGATATGTCCTAGGGAACACTGTTTTGAAGATAAAACTATTGTTGTCATTGCAAAACAGTGTTTTCAGACAGTGAAATAAAAACAATGTTCTCTCACTGTTTAGATTTTGTGTCTGTCCTTACCCCCCCCCCCCCCTCCCTCTCTCAGGATCACTCTGTGTGTGTGTGTGTGTGGAGGGGGTCTCTCTCACTCTGTGTATGTCGCCTTGTTTCTTGTTTTTCATAATTTAACCCTTTCATATCAAAAGCTATCAGCAATATCTATCACTTTATTGTGAAAAATAAGTTTTAAAAAATGTATTATATATATATATAACACTGGTCTTCTGAACTTACAATATTTTGAGCTGCAAAAAATACATTTGCACATAATTGAAAGTGATATCATAATACTTTTAATTGTTTTCTATAACATGGGCTTTAAAGAAGATCATGTGCTGTGTTTGCAAAGATCACGTATGACACCTCTTTAAACTAATTATTTATTAATAGAATTCAAATGAATTAAAAAATTAAATTTCACATGATTTTATAAAAGTGGCTGTTTATAATAAACTTCTATAAATTTTATGCACGCATATTACTCTTACCTGACACTGATATTAAAATCATTGTTACGGTCTCTGTGATTTGGCTTAATTTATTTTTAAGAGAAGTGTAAGGATAATACAACTTCAGCATTTGGACAGTATTCTGCACTCATTTTGAAATTGACATTTGACATCATCTGACATAAAATTAATGAATAAAATGTAATTGATCTCAGAGATGTGAGTGTTGTGGTTCCTGGTCATAGCAGCACCAGTTGCTGCAGTTAATTAGGTGAATTCAAATGACTTTGACATAGTCCCTTTATTTATTTTTTCCCATATTAAATGCCTATTGCCTACTGTGCACAGTTAAGCTGATGCCACCGGGGTGGCGGTGCCACCGGCTTGGGCCCGTCATCGCTGCTCGCAGCTTTAATTATTATTATTATTATTATTTTAACCCGACTATTTGGGCATTTTTGGGGCCCTTCCCATGCTCGAAAACTCTTGAAACTTTGCACACGCATCAGAATGCGCGGCCATCAGGGCCGGGCTGAGGCTGGGACCCGGGCGTGGCAGGGGGGCTCGACAGCGCCCCCTAAAGTGGGGTCTGAAAACGGGGTCTATAAATCAAACACACTTGCACGTACATATATGAAACTCGGTACACATATAGAGCTCATCGGGCCGAACAACTTTCGTGCTCTAAGTTATGTGTCAGCCCAACAGGAAGTGAGCTATTATGGGTTGTTCGGAAAACGCATGCTGTGGAATTTGCGATACTCCTCCTAGATGATTCACCCGATCAGCACCAAACTCGGTCAGCATGAAGTCAAGACACTGAGGATGCTAAATTGCAAGCAACTTTTTGATATCTCAAACGGTTTGGCCGTGGCGAAGAGACAAATTTATAGCGAGAAAAAGGAAACAGGAAGTGTGTTATAACTTTTGCATACATTAATTCATTTTGATGAAACTTCAGCTGTGTGTTCGTTGTAAGAGGACGATCACATGGATATGACTTTTGTGAGTCAAAGTTATAGCGCCACCAACTGGCAGCAGGAAGTGTCACTTTTGTCCAAAGTGGGGGGTTAGTTTTATCTGCAGTCACCAAACTCGGTATATATATTGTACTTTTCGAGCCGGACAACTTTCTAATTTACAGTCATTAGCTCTGACCAACAGGAAGTCAGATAATTTGGTTGGAAGATAACACAAAGTGGAAAGCGAGCTCTGAGTTTTTACCTTCTCCTCAAAAGCGATTCATTCAATCTCCTCCAAACTCAGACAACATGAAGTAAATATACAGAAGATGCTAAAATGCGAACGGTTATTGGATATCTCAAACGGTTTTCCCTTAGTAAAAGCCTAAAAAAGACCAAATTGGGACACTAGTAATGGTTCATAAATAAGGCTATACTCCCACCTGCTGGTTATTCTATATATCACACTGGCTGTTTTTTTCTGTTTTTTTTTCTGTTTTTTCAACACTTATGCTCTCCCTTAAATGACCAGTAGAGGGCAATATTGTATAAGTTTTCAAGCAAAAAACCTTGCCTCTGTGTGTGTGTGAATGGTTTTCTAGCCTGGTGGGGACTTAAACCTGAATGCACACAGACTCATGGGGACTTCCTAATGGGTACAAAAGCTTATAAATCAGACAGAATGAGTTCTTTTGAAAATGTAAAAATGCAGAAAGTTTTGTGTGATGGGTTGGTTTAGGGGTAGGGGCAGTGTAGGGGGACAGAATATATGGTTTGTACAGCATAAAAACCATTACGTCTATGGTGAGTCCCCAAAAAGATAGTGAACCAGACATGAGTGTGTGTGTGTATGTGTGTGTGTGTGGGTGGGTTTGTGTGTGTGTGTGTGTGTGTGTGTGTGTGTGTGTGTGTGTGTGTGTGTGTGTGTGTGTGTGTGTGTGTGTGTGTGTGTGTGTGTGTGTGTCTGTGTTGTGGATGGGGGATGGTGGATTGGCTTAACTGATAAGAGTTGCCTGCAGCATACTTCAGCATTACTACTGTGTGTGTGTGTGTGTGTGTGTGTGTGTGTGTGTGTGTGTGTGTGTGTGTGTGTGTGTGTGTGTGTGTGTGTGTGTGTGTGTGTGTGTGTGTTCTTTTTAGCCTGGTGGGGACTTCAACCTGAATGCACACAGACTCATGGGGACATGTGTCACTGATTTCTACAGTGTGTGTGTGTGTGTGTGTGTGTGTGTGTGAGCCACTCTTCTGTCTAAAAAGATTACCTCTCAATACTGTGCTTTGGCCTGCATTAAAGGATTAAACATATTATTCTGGGTTTGAATAAAAAAATTAATGTATAAAACCAGTTTATTTGTAGTGCATTGACAATATTGTTTTATATAATTAGCTAAATAATTGTGTTAATACAAATAATTATTAATAAAAATATATAAATATAAAAAAAAACATTACTAACAAAAGAAAAAACACATTTTATTGTCTTTAAAAAAATAAAATAAAAATAAGTAGTGTGTGTAACTTAAAAAATGAGAAGATTAATGCCTTTTGTTTAAGGACAAAAATGATAACCAATGAGCTACCGGTATATAGAATAACCAGAAGGTGAGAGTGTAGCCTTATTTAGTAACCAGGTTGGATATGTCCTAGGGAACACTGTTTTGAAGATAAAACTATTGTTGTTATTGCAAAACAGTGAAATAAAAACAATGTTCTCTCACTGTTTAGATTTTGTGTCTGTCATTCCCCTCCCCCCTCACTCTCCCTCTCTCAGGATCACTCTGTGTGTGTGTGTGTGTGTGTGTGTGTGTGTGTGTGTGTGTGTGTGTGTGTGTGTGTGTGTGTGTGTGTGTGTGTGTGTGTGTGTGTGTGTGTGTGTGTGTGTGTGTGTGTGTGTGTGTGTGTGTGTGTGTGTGTGTGTGTCTGTGTTGTGGATGGGGGATGGTGGATTGGCTTAACTGATAAGAGTTGCCTGCAGCATACTTCAGCATTACTACTGTGTGTGTGTGTGTGTGTGTGTGTGTGTGTGTGTGTGTGTGTGTGTGTGTGTGTGTGTGTGTGTGTGTGTGTGTGTGTGTGTGTGTGTGTGTGTGTGTGTTCTTTTTAGCCTGGTGGGGACTTCAACCTGAATGCACACAGACTCATGGGGACATGTGTCACTGATTTCTACAGTGTGTGTGTGTGTGTGTGTGTGTGTGTGTGAGCCACTCTTCTGTCTAAAAAGATTACCTCTCAATACTGTGCTTTGGCCTGCATTAAAGGATTAAACATATTATTCTGGGTTTGAATAAAAAAATTAATGTATAAAACCAGTTTATTTGTAGTGCATTGACAATATTGTTTTATATAATTAGCTAAATAATTGTGTTAATACAAATAATTATTAATAAAAATATATAAATATAAAAAAAAACATTACTAACAAAAGAAAAAACACATTTTATTGTCTTTAAAAAAATAAAATAAAAATAAGTAGTGTGTGTAACTTAAAAAATGAGAAGATTAATGCCTTTTGTTTAAGGACAAAAATGATAACCAATGAGCTACCGGTATATAGAATAACCAGAAGGTGAGAGTGTAGCCTTATTTAGTAACCAGGTTGGATATGTCCTAGGGAACACTGTTTTGAAGATAAAACTATTGTTGTTATTGCAAAACAGTGAAATAAAAACAATGTTCTCTCACTGTTTAGATTTTGTGTCTGTCATTCCCCTCCCCCCTCACTCTCCCTCTCTCAGGATCACTCTGTGTGTGTGTGTGTGTGTGTGTGTGTGTGTGTGTGTGTGTGTGTGTGTGTGTGTGTGTGTGTGTGTGTGTGTGTGTGTGTGTGTGTGTGTGTGTGTGGAGGGGGTCTCTCTCACTCTGTGTGTGTCATCTTGTCTCTTGTTTTTTCATAATTTAACCCTTTCATATCATAGGCTATCACAAATATCTATCACTTTATTGTGAAAAATAAGTAAAAAAACTAAAACATATATTATATCTTTAATTAAATACTGGTCTTCTGAACTTACAAAATTTTGAGCTGCAAAAAATACATTTGCACATAATTGAAAATTATTTTAATTGTTTTCTGTAACATGGGCTTTAATTCAAATGGATTAAACAAATTTAATTTCACATTAATTTATAAAAGTGGCTGTTTATAATAAACTTCCATAAATTACATGCACGCATATTACTCTACCTGACACTGATATTAAAATCATTGTTGCGGTCTCTGTGAATTGGCTTAATATATTTTTAAGAGAAGTGTAAGGATAATATAACTTCAGCATTTGGACAGTATTCTGCACTCATTTGAAATTGACATTTGAAATTATCTGACATAAAATTAATGAATAAAATGTAATTGATCTCAGAGATGTGAGTGTTGTGGTTCCTGGTCATAGCAGCACCAGTTGCTGCAGTTAATGAGGTGAATTCAAATGACTTTGACATAGTCCCTTTATTTATTTTTTCCCATATTAAATGCCTATTGGCCTGCTGTGCACAGTTAAGCTGATGCTGCCGGGGTGGCGGTGCCACCGGCTTGGGCCCGTCATCGCTGCTCGCAGCTTTAATTTATTATTATTTTTTTTACCGACTATTTGGGCATTTTTGGGGCCTTTCCCATGCTCGAAAACTCTTGAAACTTTGCACACGCATCAGAATGCGCGGCCATCAGGGCCGGGCTGAGGCTGGGACCCGGGCGTGGCAGGGGGGCTCGACAGCGCCCCCTAAAGTGGGCTCTGAAAACAGGGTCTATAAATCAAACACACTTGCACGTACATATATGAAACTCGGTACACATATAGAGCTCATCGGGCCGAATAACTTTCGTGCTCTAACTTATGCGTCAGCCCAACAGGAAGTGAGCTATTATGGGTTGTTCGGAAAACGCATGCTCTGGAATTTGCGATACTCCTCCTAGAAAATTGACCCGATCAGCACCAAACTCGGTCAGCATGAAGTCAAGACACTGAGGATGCCAAATTGCGAGCAACTTTTTGATATCTCAAACGGTTAGGCCGTGGCGAAGAGACGAATTTATGGCGAGAAAAAGGAAACAGGAAGTGAGTTATAACTTTTGCATACATTAATTCATTTTGATGAAACTTCAGCTGTGTGTTCGTTGTAAGAGGACGATCACATGGATATGACTTTTGTGAGACAAAGTTATAGCGCCACCAACTGGCAGCAGGAAGTGTGTCCCTTTCAAAATTGCTTTAAATCCCCATCTTATTTTCACCCGATTTACTTCAAACTTCATCAGTATTATGTCAAAACATGGCAGATATAGACGTATGAATGGATTCCTGATTCTAGAAAAACTGTTGTCATGGCAACGTGTCAAAGTCTAATAATCTTTTTTGGTGTTTTTGAGACTCTTCACATGCTTGAAATTGCATGAAACTCAACACACACATCAGACATGCTGTCCAGAAGATGCAAGCAAAGATTCAGAAACGGGCGTGGTAGAGGGGCTCAGTAGCGCCATCTTTTGTCCAAAGCGGGAGGGTTAGTTTTATCTAAATTCACCAAACTCGGTATATATATTGTACATTTTGAGCCGGACAACTTTCTAATTTACAGTCATTAGCTCTGACCAACAGGAAGTCAGATAATTTGGTTGGAAGATAACAAGAAGTCGAAAGCGAGCTCTGAGTTTTTACCTTCTCCTCAAAAGCGATTCATTCAATCTCCTCCAAACTCGGACAACATGAAGTAAATATACAGAAGATGCTAAAATGCGAACGGTTATTGGATATCTCAAACGGTGTTCCCTTAGCAAAAGCCTAAAAAACACAAAATAAGCACACCAGTGCCTGGTTCATAAATAAGGCTATACTCCCACCTGCTGGTTATTCTATATAATCACAGTTTTGTTTTTTGTTTTTTTTTCAACACATGCTCTCCCTTAAATGACCAGTAGAGGGCAATATTGTATAAGTTTTCAAGCAAAAAACCTTGCCTCTGTGTGTGTGTGAGAATGCTTTTCTAGCCTGCTGGGGACTTAAACCTGAATGCACACAGACTCATGGGGACTTCCCAATGGGTAAAAAAGCTTATAAATCAGACAGAATGAGTTCTTTTGAAAATGTGAAAATGCAGAAAGTTTTGTGTGATGGGTAGGTTTAGGGGTAGGAGCAGTGTAGGAGGACAGAATATGGTTTGTACAGCATAAAAATGGGTGGATGGGCTGAACTGATAAGAGTTGCCTGCTGGATACTTTAGCATTACTTGTGTGTGTGTGTGTGTGTGTGTGTGTGTGTGTGTGTGTGTGTGTGTGTGTGTGTGTGTGTGTGTGTGTGTGTGTGTGTGTGTGTGTGTGTGTGTGTGTTCTTTTTTCTAGCCTGGTGGGGACTTCAACCTGAATGCACACAGACTCATGGGGACACGTGTCACTGATTTCTACAGTGTGTGTGTGTGTGTGTGTGGGGGTGGGGGGTGGGGGGGTGGGTGGGCTGAACTGATAAGAGTTGCCTGCAGCATACTTTAGCATTACTTGTGTGTGTGTGTGTGTGTGTGTGTGTGTGTGTGTGTGTGTGTGTGTGTGTGTGTGTGTGTGTTCTTTTTTCTAGCCTGGTGGGGACTTCAACCTGAATGCACACAGACTCATGGGGACACGTGTCACTGATTTCTAGAGTGTGTGTGTGTGTGTGTGTGTGTGTGTGTGTGTGTGTGTGTGTGTGTGTGTGTGTGAGCCACTCTTCTGTCTAAAACAATTACCTCTCAATGCTGTGCTTTGGCCTGCATTAAAGGATTAAACATATTATTCTGGGTTTGAATAAAAAAAAAAATGTATAAAACCAGTTTATTTGTAGGTCATTGACAATATTGTTTTATATAATTAGTTCCCCCCCCCCCCCCTCAGGATCACTGTGTGTGTGTGTGTGTGTGTGTGTGTGTGTGTGTGTGTGTTCTTTTTTCTAGCCTGGTGGGGACTTCAACCTGAATGCACACAGACTCATGGGGACACGTGTCACTGATTTCTACAGTGTGTGTGTGTGTGTGTGGGGGGGTGGGGGGTGGGGGGGTGGGTGGGCTGAACTGATAAGAGTTGCCTGCAGCATACTTTAGCATTACTTGTGTGTGTGTGTGTGTGTGTGTGTGTGTGTGTGTGTGTGTGTGTGTGTGTGTGTGTGTGTGTGTGTGTGTGTGTGTGTGTGTGTGTGTGTGTGTGTGTGTGTGTGTGTGTGTTCTTTTTTCTAGCCTGGTGGGGACTTCAACCTGAATGCACACAGACTCATGGGGACACGTGTCACTGATTTCTAGAGTGTGTGTGTGTGTGTGTGTGTGTGTGTGTGTGTGTGTGTGTGTGTGTGAGCCACTCTTCTGTCTAAAACAATTACCTCTCAATGCTGTGCTTTGGCCTGCATTAAAGGATTAAACATATTATTCTGGGTTTGAATAAAAAAAAAAAATGTATAAAACCAGTTTATTTGTAGGTCATTGACAATATTGTTTTATATAATTAGTTCCCCCCCCCCTCAGGATCACTGTGTGTGTGTGTGTGTGTGTGTGTGTGTGTGTGTGTGTGAAGGGGGTCTCTCTCACTCTGTGTGTCACCTTGTCTCTTGTTTTTTTTAATAATTTAACCCTTTCATATCATAGGCTATCACAAATATCTATCACTTTATTGTGAAAAATAATAAAAAAAAACAATAAAAACACCTCTTTAAACTAATTATTTATTGATAGAATTCAAATGGATTAAAAAATTTAATTTCACATGATTTTATAAAAGTGGCTGTTTATTATAAACTTCCATAAATTTTATGCACACATATTACTCTTACCTGACACTGATATTAAAATCATTGTTGCGGTCTCTGTGATTTGGCTTAATTTATTTTTTAAGAGAAGTGTAAGGATAATACAACATCAGCATTTGGACAGTATTCTGCACTCATTTTGAAATTGACATTTGACATCATCTGACATAAAATTAATGAATAAAATGTAATTGATCTCATAGATGTGAGTGTTGTGGTTCCTGGTCATAGCAGCACCAGTTGCTGCAGTTAATGAGGTGAATTCAAATGACTTTGACATAGTCCCTTTATTTATTTTTCCCATATTAAATGCCTATTGGCCTACTGCGCACAGTTAAGTTGATGCCACCGGGGTGGCGGTGCCACCGGCTTGGGCCCATCATCGCTGCTCGCAGCTTTAATTATTATTATTATTATTATTTTAACCCGACTATTTGGGCATTTTTGGGGCCCTTCCCATGCTCGAAAACTCTTGAAAATTTGCACACGCATCAGAATGCGCGGCCATCAGGGCCGGGCTGAGGCTGGGACCCGGGCGTGGCAGGGGGGCTCGACAGCGCCCCCTAAAGTGGGGTCTGAAAACGGGGTCTATAAATAAAACACACTTGCACGTACATATATGAAACTCGGTACACATATAGAGCTCATCGGGCCGAACAACTTTCGTGCTCTAAGTTATGTGTCAGCCCAACAGGAAGTGAGTTATTATGGGTTGTTCGGAAAACGCATGCTGTGGAATTTGCGATACTCCTCCTAGACGATTCACCCGATCAGCACCAAACTCGGTCAGCATGAAGTCAAGACACTGAGGATGCTAAATTGCAAGCAACTTTTTGATATCTCAAACGGTTTGGCCGTGGCGAAGAGATGAATTTATAGCGAGAAAAAGGAAACAGGAAGTGTGTTATAACTTTTGCATACATTAATTCATTTTGATGAAACTTCAGCTGTGTGTTCGTTGTAAGAGGACGATCACATGGATATGACTTTTGTGAGTCAAAGTTATAGCGCCACCAACTGGCAGCAGGAAGTGTCACTTATGTCCAAAGTGGGGGGTTAGTTTTATCTGCAGTCACCAAACTCGGTATATATATTGTACTTTTCGAGCCGGACAACTTTCTAATTTACAGTCATTAGCTCTGACCAACAGGAAGTCAGATAATTTGGTTGGAAGATAACACAAAGTGGAAAGCGAGCTCTGAGTTTTTACCTTCTCCTCAAAAGCGATTCATTCAATCTCCTCCAAACTCGGACAACATGAAGTAAATATACAGAAGATGCTAAAATGCGAACGGTTATTGGATATCTCAAACGGTTTTCCCTTAGTAAAAGCCTAAAAAAGACCAAATTGGGACACAAGTAATGGTTCATAAATAAGGCTATACTCCCACCTGCTGGTTATTCTTTATATCACACTGGGTTTTTTTCTGTTTTTTTTTTCTGTTTTTTCAACACTTATGCTCTCCCTTAAATGACCAGTAGAGGGCAATATTGTATAAGTTTTCAAGCAAAAAACCTTGCCTCTGTGTGTGTGTGTGTGTGAATGGTTTTCTAGCCTGGTGGGGACTTCAACCTGAATGCACACAGACTCATGGGGACATGTGTCATTGATTTCTACAGTGTGTGTGTGTGTGTGTGGGGGGGGGGGGGGGGGGGGATTGTGGATGGGGGATGGTAAATGGGCTTAACTGATAAGAGTTGCCTGCAGCATACTTCAGCATTACTACTGTGTGTGTGTGTGTGTGTGTGTGTGTGTGTGTGTGTGTGTGTGTGTGTGTGTGTGTGTGTGTGTGTGTGTGTGTGTGTGTGTGTGTGTGTGTGTGTTCTTTTTTCTAGCCTGGTGGGGACTTCAACCTGAATGCACACAGACTCATTGGGACACGTGTCACTGGTTTCTACAGTGTGTGTGTGTGTGTGTGTGTGTGTGTGTGTGTGTGTGTGTGTGTGTGTGTGTGTGTGAGAGAGCCACTCTTCTGTCTAAAAAGATTACCTCTCAATGCTGTGCTTTGGCCTGCAGTAAAGGATTAAACATATTATTCTGGGTTTGAATAAAAAAATTCATGTATAAAACCAGTTTATTTGTTGGGCATTGACAATATTGTTTTATATAATTAGTTAAATAATTGTGTTAATACAAATAATTATTAATAAAAAAATATAAATATAAAAAAAAATTACTAAAAAAAGAAAAAAAACACATTTAATTGTCTTTAATCTTCTCATTTTTACAACTTTTTTTCCCTTTTCTTTTTAATGCCTTTTGTTTAAGGACAAACATGAGAACCAATGAGCTACCGGCATATAGAATAACCAGAAGGTGGAAGTGTAGCCTTATTTAGTAACCAGGTTGGATATGTCCTAGGGAACACTGTTTTGAAGATAAAACTATTGTTGTTATTGCAAAACAGTGTTTTCAGACAGTGAAATAAAAACAATGTTCTCTCACTGTTTAGATTTTGTGTCTGTCATTCCCCCCCTTCCCCCCCCCTTCTCTCTCAGGATCACTCTGTGTGTGTGTGTGTGTGTGTGTGTGTGTGTGTGTGTGTGTGTGTGTGTGTGGAGGGGGTCTCTCTCACTCTGTGTATGTCGCCTTGTTTCTTGTTTTTCATAATTTAACCCTTTCATATCATAGGCTATCAGCAATATCTATCACTTTATTGTGAAAAATAAGTTTTAAAAATGTATTATATATATATATAACACTGGTCTTCTGAACTTACAATATTTTGAGCTGCAAAAAATACATTTGCACATAATTGAAAGTGATATCCTAATACTTTTAATTGTTTTCTATAACATGGGCTTTAAAGAAGGTCATGTGGTGTGTTTGCAAAGATCACGTATGACACCTCTTTAAACTAATTATTTATTGATTAAAATTCAAATGGATAAAAAAATATAATTTCACATGATCTTATAAAAGTGGCTGTTTATAATAAACTTCTATAAATTTTATGCACGCATATTACTCTTACCTGACACTGATATTAAAATCATTGTTGCGGTCTCTGTGATTTGGCTTAATTTATTTTTAAGAGAAGTGTAAGGATAATACAACTTCAGCATTTGGACAGTATTCTGCACTCATTTTGAAATTGACATTAGACATCATCTGACATAAAATTAATGAATAAAATGTAATTGATCTCATAGATGTGAGTGTTGTGGTTCCTGGTCATAGCAGCACCAGTTGCTGCAGTTAATGAGGTGAATTCAAATGACTTTGACATAGTCCCTTTATTTATTTTTTCCCATATTAAATGCCTATTGCCTGCTGTGCACAGTTAAGCTGATGCCACCGGGGTGGCGGTGCCCCCGGCTTGGGCCCGTCATCGCTGCTCGCAGCTTTAATTATTATTATTATTATTATTATTATTATTTTAACCCGACTATTTGGGCATTTTTGGGGCCCTTCCCATGCTCGAAAACTCTTGAAACTTTGCACACGCATCAGAATGCGCGGCCATCAGGGCCGGGCTGAGGCTGGGACCCGGGCGTGGCAGGGGGGCTCGACAGCGCCCCCTAAAGTGGGCTCTGAAAACGTGGTCTATAAATCAAACACACTTGCACGTACATATATGAAACTCGGTACACATATAGACCTCATCGGGCTGAACAACTTTCGTGCTCTAAGTTATGCGTCAGCCCAACAGGAAGTGAGCTATTATGGGTTGTTTGGAAAACGCATGCTGTGGAATTTGCGATACTCCTCCTAGACGATTCACCCGATCAGCACCAAACTCAGTCAGCATGAAGTCAAGACACTGAAGATGCTAAATTGCAAGCGAATTTTTGATATCTCAAACGGTTTGGCCGTGGCAAAGAGACGAATTTATTGCGAGAAAAGGGAAACAGGAAGTGTGTTATAACTTCTGCATTCATTAATTCATTTTGATGAAACTTCAGCTGTGTGTTCGTTGTAAGAGGCCGATCACATGGATATGACTTTTGTGAGTCAAAGTTATAGCGCCACCAACTGGCAGCAGGAAGTGTCACTTTTGTCCAAAGAGGAGGGTTAGTTTTATCTGCAGTCACCAAACTCGGTATATATATTGTACATTTCGAGCCGGATAACTTTCTCATTTACAGTCATTAGCTCTGACCAACAGGAAGTCAGATAATTTGGTTGGAAGATAACAAGAAGTGGAAAGCGAGCTCTTAGTTTTTACCTTCTCCTCAAAAGCGATACATTCAATCTTCTCCAAACTCGGACAACATGAAGTAAATATACAGAAGATGCTAAAATGCGAACGGTTATTGGATATCTCAAACGGTGTTCCCGTAGCAAAAGCCTAAAAAACACAAAATAAGAACACAAGTGCCTGGTTCATAAATAAGGCTATACTCCCACCTGCTGGTTATTCTCTATATCACACTGGCTGTTTTTCTGTTTTTTTTCCCCCTGTTTTTTCAACACTTATGCACTCCCTTAAATGACCAGTAGAGGGCAATATTGTATAAGTTTTCAAGCAAAAAACCTTGCCTCTGTGTGTGTGTGTGAATGGTTTTCTAGCCTGGTGGGGACTTAAACCTGAATGCACACAGACTCATGGGGACTTCCCAATGGGTACAAAAGCTAATAAATCATACAGAATGAGTTCTTTTGAAGAAAGTTTTGTGTGATGGGTAGGTTTAGGGGCAGGAGCAGTGTAGGATGACAGAATATATGGTTTGTACAGCATAAAAACCATTACGTCTATGAGTCCCCAGAAAGATAGTGAACCAGACATGAGTGTGTGTGTATGTGTGTGTGTTTGTGGGTGGGTGTGTGTGTGTTGCGGATGGGGGATGGTGGATGGGCTTAACTGATAAGAGTTGCCTGCAGCATACTTCAGCATTACTACTGTGTGTGTGTGTGTGTGTGTGTGTGTGTGTGTGTGTGTGTGTGTTCTTTTTTCTAGCCTGGTGGGGACTTCAACCTGAATGCACACAGACTCATGGGGACACGTGTCACTGATTTCTACAGTGTGTGTGTGTGTGTGTGTGTGTGTGTGTGTGTGTGTGAGCCACTCTTCTGTCTAAAAAGATTACCTCTCAATGCTGTGCTTTGGCCTGCAATAAAGCATAAAACATTTTATTCTGGGTTTGAATAAAAAAAATAATGCATAAAACCAGTTTATTTGTAGGGCATTGACAATATTGTTTTATATAATTAGTTAACTAATTGTGTTAATACAAATAATTATTAATAAAAAAATATAAATATAAAAAAACACTACTAACAAAAGAAAAAAAACACATTTAATTGTCTTTAAAAAAAAGAAAAAAAGTAGTGTGTGTAACTTAAAAAATGAGAAGATTAATGCCTTTTGTTTAAATATAAATATAAAATAACTAAATATAGAATAACCAGAAGGTTGGAGTGTAGCCTTATTTAGTAACCAGGTGGGATATGTCCTAGAGAACACTGTTTTGAAGATAAAACTATATTGTTGATATATTAAAACAGTGTTTTCAGACAGTGAAATAAAAACAATGTTCTCTCACTGTTTAGATTTTGTGTCTGTCATTCCCCCTCCCCCTCACTCTCCCTCTCTCAGGATCACTCTCTGTGTGTGTGTGTGTGTGTGTGTGTGTGTGTGTGTGTGTGTGTGTGTGTGTGTGTGTGTGTGTGTGTGTGTGTGTGTGTGTGTGTGTGTGTGTGTGTGTGTGTGTGTGTGTGTGTGTGGAGGGGGTCTCTCTCACTCTGTCTGTGTCACCTTGTCTCTTGTTTTTTCATAATTTAACCCTTTCATATCATAATTGCTATCAGCAATATCTATCACTTTATTGTGAAAAATAAGTTAAAAAAATGTATTATATATATATAACACTGGTCTTCTGAACTTACAATATTTTGAGCTGCAAAAAATACATTTGCACATAATTGAAAGTGATATCCTAATACTTTTAATTGTTTTCTGTAACATGGGCTTTAAAGAAGTTCATGTGCTGTGTTTGCAAAGATCACGTATAACACCTCTTTAAACTAATTATTTATTGATAGAATTCAAATGGATTAAAAAATTAAATTTCACATGATTTTATAAAAGTGGCTGTTTATAATAAACTTCCTTAAATTATATGCACGCATATTACTCTTACCTGACACTGATATTAAAATCATTGTTGCGGTCTCTGTGATTTGGCTTAATTAATTAATTTATTTATTTATATTTAAAAAAAAATATTGAATGCCACACATATTGAAATAAAAACAAGCATGCTTTTTGTAGCATAAGACTGGTGAACAATCACAATTTACGGTAGGTCAAAAACACATAAAGAGAAGTGTAAGGATAATACAACTTCAGCATTTGAAAAGTATTCTGCACTCATTTTGAAATTGACATTTGACATCATCTGACATAAAATTAATGAATAAAATGTAATTGATCTCAGAGATGTGACTGTTGTGGTTCCTGGTCATAGCAGCACCAGTTGCTGCAGTTAATGAGGTGAATTCAAATGACTTTGACATAGTCCCTTTATTTATTTTTTCCCATATTAAAGGGTCATGAAACCCCAAAACACTTTTTTTGAGATGTAAACAGATATGTATAGGCTGCACATCATTGAAAACACTAAGGGTACTCATTAATGGTATGCATATGTGAAAATAGTTATTTTTGCATTTTTCAGAGCGATTTCTGTCTTCCGGTTTGAAAAGTTTAGTCGGAGCAACGTCACAAATGCTGACGTCGGCACGGCCTTTTCGGCCCAAGTATGGGCAGCTGGGCACATGCTGACGTCGACCGCTCTGAGCAATTCTCGATATATATTCATGACATGAAGCTCATTCAGTCCAATCCCTGCGCTGTAGTATGCATACAAGATAATTTAGTTAATATGCATGAGACAGTCACTTCTGTCAGGCTCGTCTTACATCATTATTGTAAAGATATGGTGGGGAAGTTTTGGAAGCAGCGTGCGGAAAAGTCACGGAGGAAAGCTAGGCGTTGTGCTGATACGAAGTAACGTAAAGGGCGCCGAGCGAGCTGTAACCGGCGCCGTCTGTGGAAGCCTTTGCTACAAAGGCTCGGTAAAGTAAAATTCACCTGAGGAATCGCACGCCGAACCTGCAAGCGTTGACTATCTATGTCAGGAGTGCAAAATAACCAATCTGTAATCTGTAGGCCAATGAACAAAAGCCACGTCCTCTCCGTTTTATTTGTCGTCACAGCCATGCACTAAACCGCATGTGTTCGGGCTCTTAGTGAAACAGTGTGATGCATATTTGGACAAATATAGATGTAGCTGCCGAGTGATAGACAGCGCGGATCGTCACGGCAATGCGCGGTCGAGACTAGCCTCAAACCTCTTCGCTTTTACCCCGATCTAGAATTACACATCTCTTATCACATCGCATGTTGGGTGGTTCACGTTCTCTTATCAAGTCGGCGCGTTGTTCATCTTGCCAAACAGCGTGCATATTTGGACAAATATAGTTTTATCACGTTTGCAAAATATTTCGTCATGCAGAATAACATTTATTTTCATTTCTCACTGAATTATGCTGGTTTGAACTTTGAAGAGCTGAATGATTTGCGATCTCTGCTGCACGCCACTCATAACTCTCTCATTCGCTGTACTCATCCCTCATTTAATCTCTCTGTGGTAAACAATGCCAACGTGAACCAAGAACATGTCTCAGAACCGCTCAGCACCTACTGACAGACACTCCCCTATTTATGCAAACATTCCCTCTTTCACACAATACCTCCCACCTTTTCACAGTCGACCACTCCCCTTTTAACAAGCTTTTTCAAATCGAAGGTGTGAAAAAACACCGCTGCAGCAGGGGGGTTTCATGACCCTTTAAATGCCTATTGGCCTGCTGTGCACAGTTAAGCTGATGCCACCGGGGGTGGCGGTGCCACCGGCTTGGGCCCGTCATCGCTGCTCGCAGCTTTAATTAGGGCCCAAGCCCTGAAAGGGCGCAGAGCCTATTGTTCTTCTAAGGATTATTATTATTATTATTATTATATTATTATTATTATTATTATTATTATTATTTTAACCCGACTATTTGGGCATTTTTGGGGCCCTTCCCATGCTCGAAAACTCTTGAAACTTTGCACACGCATCAGAATGCGCGGCCATCAGGGCCGGGCTGAGGTTGGGACCCGGGCGTGGCAGGGGGGCTCGACAGCGCCCCCTAAAGTGGGGTCTGAAAACGTGGTCTATAAATCAAACACACTTGCACGTACATATATGAAACTCGGTACACATATAGAGCTCATCGGGCCGAACAACTTTCGTGCTCTAGGTTATGCGTCAGCCAACAGGAAGTGAGCTATTATGGGTTGTTCGGGAAAACGCACGCTCTGGAATTTGCGATACTCCTCCTAGACGATTAACCCGATCAGCACCAAACTCAGTCAGCAGGAAGTCAAGACACTGAGGATGCTAAATTGCAAGCGACTTTTTGATATCTCAAACGGTTTGGCCGTGGCGAAGAGACGAATTTATGGCGAGAAAAGGGAAACAGGAAGTGTGTTATAACTTTTGCATACATTAATTCATTTTGATGAAACTTCAGCTGTGTGTTCGTTGTAAGAGGCCGATCACATGGATATGACTTTTGTGAGTCAAAGTTATAGTGCCACCAACTGGCAGCAGGAAGTGTCACTTTTGTCCAAAGTGGGGGGTTAGTTTTATCTACATTCACCAAACTCGGTATATATATTGTACTTTTCGAGCCGGACAACTTTCTAATTTACAGTCATTAGCTCTGACCAACAGAAAGTCAGATAATTTGGTTTCAATCTTAAAAAAATCATAAAAACAAGCTCTGAGTTTTTACCTTCTCCTCAAAAGCGATTCATTCAATCTCCTCCAAACTCGGACAACATGAAGTAAATATACAGAAGATGCTAAAATGCGAACGGTTATTGGATATCTCAAACGGTCTTCCCGTAGCAAAAGCCTAAAAAACACAAAATAAGAACACAAGTGCCTGATTCATAAATAAGGCTATACTCCCACCTGCTGGTTATTCTATATATCACACTTTTTTTCTGTTTTTTTTTTTCTTCTGTTTTTTCAGCACTTATGCTCTCCCTTAAATGACCAGTAGAGGACCATATTGTATAAGTTTTCAAGCAAAAAACCTTGCCTCTGTGTGTGTGTGTGTGAATGGTTTTCTATCCTGGTGGGGACTAAAACCTGAATGCACACAGACTCATGGGGACTTCCCAATGGGTACAAAAGCTTATAAATCAGACAGAAGGAGTTCTTTTGAAAATGTAAAAATGCAGAAAGTTTTGTGTGATGGGTAGGTTTAGTGTTTAGTAGGAGCAGTGTAGGAGGACAGGATATATGGTTTGTACAGCATAAAAACCATTATGTCTATGGTGAGTCCCCAAACAGATAGTGAACCAGACATGAGTGAGTGTGTGTGTGTGTGTGTGTGTGTGTGTGTGTGTGTGTGGGGTGGGGTGGGGGGGGGGGATGGGCTGAACTGATAAGAGTTGCCTGCAGCATACTTTAGCATTACTTGTGTGTGTGTGTGTGTGTGTGTGTGTGTGTGTGTGTGTGTGTGTGTGTGTGTGTGTGTGTGTGTGTGTGTGTGTGTGTGTGTGTGTGTGTGTTCTTTTTTCTAGCCTGGTGGGGACTTCAACCTGAATGCACACAGACTCATGGGGACACGTGTCACTGATTTCTACAGTGTGTGTGTGTGTGTGTGAGAGAGAGAGAGAGCCACTCTTCTGTCTAAAAAGATTACCTCTCAATGCTGTGCTTTGGCCTGCATTAAAGGATTAAACATATTATTCTGGGTTTGAATAAAAAAAATCATGTATAAAACCAGTTTATTTGTAGGGCATTGACAAAATTGTTTTATATAATTAGTTAAATAATTGTGTTAATACCAATAATTATTAATAAAAATATATAAATATAAAAAAACATTACTAACAAAAGAAAAAACACATTTAATTGTCTTTAAAAAGAAAAGGAAAAAATAAGTAGTGTGTGTAACTTAAAAATGAGAAGAATAATGCCTTTTGTTTAAGGACAAAAATGAGAACCAATGAGCTACCGGCATATAGAATAACCAGAAGGTGAGAGTGTAGCCTTATTCAGTAACCAGGTTGGATATGTCCTAGGAACACTGTTTTGAAGATAAAACTATTGTTGTTATTGCAAAACAGTGAAATAAAAACAATGATCTCTCACTGTTTAGATTTTGTGTCTGTCATTCCCCTTCCCCCTCACTCTCCCTCTCTCAGGATCACTCTATGTGTGTGTGTGTGTGTGTGTGTGTGTGTGTGTGTGTGGAGGGGGTCTCTCTCACTCTGTGTGTCGCCTTGTTTCTTGTTTTTCATAATTTAACCATTTCATATCATAGGCTATCAGCAATATCTATCACTTTATTGTGAAAAATAAGTTTTAAAAAATGTATTATATATATATATTGAGCTGCAAAAAATACATTTGCACATAATTGAAAGTGATGTCCTAATACTTTTAATTGTTTTCTATAACATGGGCTTTAAAGAAGGTCATGCGCTGTGTTTGCAAAGATCACGTATGACACCTCTTTAAACTAATTATTTATTGATAAAATTCAAATGGATAAAAAAAAAAAATTCACGTGATCTTATAAAAGTGGCTGTTTATAATAAACTTCCATAAATTTTATGCACGCATATTACTCTTACCTGACACTGATATTAAAATCATTGTTGCGGTCTCTGTGATTTGGCTTAATTTATTTTTTAGAGAAGTGTAAGGATAATACAACTTCAGCATTTGGACAGTATTCTGCACTCATTTGAAATTGACATTTGACATCACCTGACATAAAATTAAAGAATAAAATGTAATTGATCTCAGAGATGTGAGTGTTGCTGTTCCTGGTCATAGCAGCACCAGTTGCTGCAGTTAATGAGGTGAATTCAAATGAATTTGACATAGTCCCATTATTTATTTTTTCCCATATTAAATGCCTATTGCCTGCTGTGCACAGTTAAGCTGTTGCCACCGGGGTGGCGGTGCCCCCGGCTTGGGCCCGTCATCGCTGCTCGCAGCTTTAATTATTAGGGCCCAAGCCCTGAAAGGGCGAAGAGCCCTATTGTTCTTCTAAGGATTATTTGTTATTATTATTAGGGCCCAAGCCCTGAAAGGGCGCAGAGCCCTATTGTTCTTCTAAGGATTATTTGTTATTAGGGCCCAAGCCCTGAAAGGGCGCAGAGCCCTATTGTTCTTCTAAGGATTATTTGTTATTATTATTATTTATTATTATTTTTTTACGCGACTATTTGGGCATTTTTGGGGCCCTTCCCATGCTCGAAAACTCTTGAAACTTTGCACACGCATCAGAATGCGCGGCCATCAGGGCCGGGCTGAGGCTGGGACCCGGGCGTGGCAGGGGGGCTCGACAGCGCCCCCTAAAGTGGGCTCTGAAAACGGGGTCTATAAATCAAACACACTTCCACGTACATATATGAAACTCGGTACACATATAGAGCTCATCGGGCCGAACAACTTTCGTGCTCTAAGTTATGTGTCAGCCCAACAGGAAGTGAGCTATTATGGGTTGTTCGGAAAACGCATGCTCTGAAATTTGCGATACTCCTCCTAGACGATTCACCCGATCAGCACCAAACTCGGTCAGCCTGAAGTCAAGACACTGAGGATGCTAAATTGCGAGCAACTTTCTGATTTCTCAAACGGTTTGGCCGTGGCGAAGAGACGAATTTATGGCGAGAAAAAGGAAACAGGAAGTGTGTTATAATTTTTGCATACATTAATTCATTTTGATGAAACTTCAGCTGTGTGTTTGTTGTAAGAGGCCGATCACATGGATATGACTTTTGTGAGTCAAAGTTATAGCGCCACCAACTGGCAGCAGGAAGTGTGTCACTTTCAAAATTGCTTTAAATCCCCATCTTATTTTCACCCGATTTACTTCAAACTTCATCAGTATAATGTCAAAACATGGCAGATATAGACATATGAATGGA
>NC_090173.1:34999407-35079407 GCF_024679245.1 Pseudorasbora parva
TGGTCATTATTAAATACATTTGAAAAATTATATTTCTTTATTTATGTTATTTATTTACGCTCTTAGGGGGTGAAATATATGAAGCTTCACATTTGAAGGGGTGAAGATTTCACATGGCTGAAGACTGCAGACATTTATAAAAGACCGCAGCATCGACACTCAAATCTGCTGCCATTCATTGTGAAGTACATTTGTTAACATTTATAAAAGAATAACCACAGAAGCAACATACCTTTTTGGACAGAAAAAGAAGAAAGATTTCACATGGCTGAAGACTGCAGACATTTATAAAAGACTAGATAAATAAAAATGACACTCTTCTCATTACACACACATATATATATATATATATATATATATATATATATATATATATATATATATATATATATATATATATATATATATATATATATATATATATATATATTCAAATACATGTATGAAATATATTGCATCAAATAGATTCACTTAAAACATATCCTTCTTACATTTAATCTGTTAATGAGTAGGAGTGTGTAAAATCGCACATACCCGCAGCATCGACACTCAAATCTGCTGCGGTACGGCAAGAGAAGAGCGACAAAATAAAACATCTGCAGTACCATTAATAGCCACAGGAGGGGAGCCTTCAAACACCAATGCCATATTTTATGAAATTCACACAATATTATTCTTTAAATTAAATGTTATTTTTAACCCTGTTACATATGCAGGAAAAAAATCAAGTTTATTTTGTTTGTGTCTGAGAGCTCTGAATAAACATGAGTGAACTTTGCAATGTTATTTCTCTCACAAAATGCTTTCACCACAGCTAACAACAAAGACAACATTGACATGAATACAATAAGAGCCTCTGTTGAGCATAACCACGTCATTCATTATATCGGCAGTTTGGTATAGTGTGCACTGCAGATATACGTGTGATTGACAGATTCGAACATTATGTTCTTTGATCACTCTCTGTAGTTTATCCATTTAAATAACAGATTTGTTTCATGCTGCTAACAGAAACAACATAAAGTTGATGGTTTTATTTACTGGCTTGATTACTGATGCATCAAGATGGACAGACAGTATTGAACGATTTAGAAAGAAAGTCTGTGTGAACTTGAATGATTAGCTACATATCAGAAATCACTGATCCCAGATCAGGCATTAATGAACACTGTTACTCACTCTTTGTGGCGGTGCTGTCGAATCAATATGGTAAAGCCTGTGCTGACATCGCGAGTGATAAACTGAATCTATTCTCTACCAATTCTCTAGACGGGCAAAACAGAGAAAGAGGAGGTAACCTTTCCTGGTATGACGTCATAACAGGAGAATTCAAGATCAGCTCATTTTCTCAAAGGCAGAGAAAGAACTCTGTTTACACTGATCAAAATCTCACTTGACGACAATATTAAGGCTAGGGAAACTTAATGTTGAATGTTGAAAAACCTTATAAAATGAACATTTCATGCCATGGGACCTTTAAAACACTTCCCCAAACAGACGAGGCGTGTGCAGTCAGCGGGTCGAGGCTCGCGCTGCGGAGACAGACGAAAGTAAGCAAGGCTTTCTGCCGCGGGTCTAACCATCAAAAGGCTGACTCCAGAGTAACCCACATCACTTTGACATGTTACTTTTTAATGATTAAAAACTAGTCAAGGTGTGGATTGAGGTAAGACTGCTATTTTCATTTGATAGAAAAACTATTCCGGTTGTTCAAAGCTTCAAACTGATTTTTTGATCTCAATTTGGTAATTATTTAAGTGAAAATATTTAATGTAGGCCTATTTATTTAATGCTTTTTATTTAAATGATTTTATTCTGGTTTTCTCTGTCAGAAACGCTGCAGGTGCTTGAAAATGTGATAATGTGTGAATCCAGGTTCTGTCGTTGAGCTGTTCTGTATGTTCTGCTGTTTGCACAGTAAAAAAAAAAGAACCTGTGAAAAAGTATTTTTAATGGGTCACAGACACTCGTCAATTGTATTTTTATTTAATGCCAATTCATTATTATAATCTTATCAGTTAACGGTTTATAATCAATTAATAAGCATCGGTTGTCGGTCGGGAAAATTAACCGAAATGAGCATCCTTAGTCCTCGCAGAAATGTGAGGCAAAGTTTTACACGCTTTTATACCCACATGCTGCAGAATAAATACCAGCGATAAAATGTCACATAATGCATTAAACAATCTGCATATTCACATAAAGTATAAATGGTGTTCAGTGCATTCAATGATCTTTTGTTACATTAAATAATATACATCTTATGGTGCTATATACAGTAAAGAAAGCTTTGTCATCTCTATAAGTGGCATAAGCATTAAATGAATGCTCCGTTGCTGACCTATGACTTTTCTCTGAGGGCTGTGGGAATTATTGAGGTTACAGTTGAATGCTGAGTCTGGGAGTTACCATGGGCTAACGGGACACAGGTTAACCCGCAGATCTCTCTCGACTCCCCTTTGCATCCCCTCCGCACGCAGAGTGCAGTCGAGGAGAAAATGAATTCCTTAGTACCTGATTATACTATTATCCTTAGCTCTGACTTGTCCATCCAATGTCCCACATCAGCACTTTAATGGCGGCAGATGTGACTCCCCGGCCAAATGAAATAGAGACTAGCTCCTGCAATATGCTAGTAAAGGGCAATTTACCTGATGGAAGCCCCTTCAGCCTCTTCTTTACAACCGTAAGACCGCTCATCATCTCCTCAGTCCCCGCCGTTCCTTTTTTATTCATCCGAAACTCATTCTCCAGCCATCCTGTGGTCACGCATCATCCGTCCCACATCGAGTGCACCTGATTGAATACATCAAACAATCTCTCCGAACCTTCCATATTTTACATGGACTGAGCAAAATGAAGGAAAGCAGGAGGAATTTAAAAAGAGAGAGAGATCGAAAAGGTGTGGGGGTTAAAGAGGTGCCCTGATTGTTTCAAATGTCCACTTGCCACCCAGATGGAATATACTCTCGTTCTCCAGCGAGAAAACAAATCACCGGTTTTATGGATCCTGATGTTGAGAAGCTCTTGCGAGGCAGGAATTGGCAAGTTGCTTCTTAAATATAAAGTTGTAAAAGCACCAACAGGCCAGACAGCAGATGATATATGAGAGAAGTGATTCAACGAAGAGTCAGAGACCTTCATCTCAGCCTGGATGAGATGAAAATAACACTCTCAAAATAAATAAAACCTGTGGTGCATGGAGACTGAATGCATACAAGTGTGCATGAACAAATGTATATTTTACATTTAAATTCATTCTGAATACAATCAAAGCAGTTTATGGGACTGCAAATAGCATGGTTCACACATACACAAATCTCAGGCTATGAGATTCAGTCCAGCTATAGTCAGGTGCTTGCGGAGTGAATGAGACGATGATAAATGAGTGAGCTTCTCTCATTAATACAGATAATTAACTCCAGTGGAGCAACAGCAGGCACACACACAGCCCAGAACAGCATCCTGCCCGTGAAGGAAACAGGCCACTGACTCTACTGATGCAACATAGAAATTTTCTCCCATGACACCCAACTGGTTTTCAGACAAAACACTGACAAAACACTGACAAAAATGAACTGCATCAAAGTTTGTTCAGGATCTGAGAGTGCCCGGTGATAGCTCCTAAAATACATCTACCATACCATTTAATGTTTGGTTGACATATTACACGATGCTAAGGAGCAAAGCAACTATCTTAGAGAAGCAATTGTTGCTACCATCAATCTAGGGTTACAAGGCCATTTAAAATCTAAACAGTGAAAAACATTTAAGACAGTTGCCAATCTTCACAGGAATGGGCATCCCAGGAAATTCACCCCAAGATCACACCATGCAGTGCTCAGAGAAACTGCAAAAAAACCCAAGAGCAACATCACACTCTACAGGCTTCAGTTAAATGTTAAAGTTCATGACAGTATACAATTAGAAAAAGCCTGAACAGGCTTGTTTTGAAGGGTTGCTAGGAGAACGCCTCTTCTAAGAGCATGGCAGTACGGATTAGGTTTGCAAAGCAGCAACTGAACAAACCACAAGTCTTCTGGAACAATGTCCTTTGGACAGACGAAACCCAAAGTGGAGATGTTTGTCCATAATGCACAGCGGAAATTGAGGCGAACAATAAACACACCTAACGAAACACCTTATTCCAACTGTCAAGCATGCTGGAGGAGCGGTGATGATTGAGGCTTGTTTTGCAGCCACAGGACCTGACATGACCTTGCAGTCATTGAGTCGACCATGAACTTCTCTGTATACCAAAGTATTTAGAGTCAAATGTGAGGCCATCTGTCTGACAGCTAAAGCTTATTCATTTATCAACAAAACGCAATGCAACATTTGCAACAAATAATGCGGTAATGCAACAAAACGGCTAAAAAAGAAAAGAATCAAGGTGTTGCAGTGACCCAGTCCAGGTCCAGACCTCAACCCGACTGAAATGCTGTGGTGGGACCTTAAGAGAGCTGCATAAAGAAATACTCAAAAACCTCAATAAACTGAATCAACATCATAAAGAACAGTGGGCCAATATTCATCCACAACGATGTGAGAGGGATAAAGGCTTATAGAAAATGATTACTTTAAGTTATTGCTGCTAAAGGTGGTTCTACAAGCAATTAAATAATAGGGTGTACTTACAAATGGTTATAGAGTCTGACTGGAAACCCGAAGGTTGGGGGTTCGATTCTCAATAGCAGGAAATGACTGAGGTGCCCTTGAGCAAGGCAATCAATAACAAACCCCAAATTGCTCCCCGGGCGGCACAGCAAAATGGCTGCCCACTGTTACGTGTTTGTGTGTGTGTGTGTGTGTGTGTGTGTGTGTGTGTGTGTGTGTGTGTGTGTGTGTGTGTGTGTGTGTGTGTGTGTGTGTGTGCGTGTGCGTGTGGTACCTAGTCACTGCTCCAAATGTGCGTACACTAACTTGGATGGGTTAAAAGCATCGGACAAATTCCAAGAATGGGTTACCATATGGCTTTTTCAAGCCACTTTCTTTTAATTTTGGCTTTATTTTTGTTAAATAAATAATGACACACAGAGTAATATGTAGTGTTGTAGTCAAGACAACCTAAACCGAGACCAAGTCGAGAACAAAAATAGTGTGTATCGAGACCAAGACAGGACCAAGGCAGGGCGAGACCAGCACTTCTTAAATTCATCTAAAAGATCCTACTAGAGAATACTTATATTTAGTTAATAATGTAATTAGAATAGTAAGACACTATAGTGCTGTTATCAAACCACCGACGATAAAATGAATGGCACAGAAGTTGAATCTGAATTGGTACAATTACACCTGCATAAATAACGTTAAGATTAATTAAACATTGAAATATTAAAATGATTTAACATTCCCGGAATCATTTATTTAACTGATTTGTTCAAAGCAGCTGATTTAATAATGAAATGTTGCTGAATTAGCAAAGACACCGTTTAAAATGTGTCATTATACATTAATATTAACTTCTTGTTTATTGAATGTTTATAGGAATCAATATAATTTGCAATCACGCTTATATTCATTAAAACAACTCTCTGCTCTTGTGATATTGCTTAATTATTTTCTATGTTAAATATAAATTTAACTTAAATGTATCTTTTTTGGTCATTTATATACATTTTGGGCATTTTTTGGGGCATTTGAGGCATTGTATTGAACCCGGCAGCACAGTAACAAAAGAAATCACATTACAAAGAAGTTATTGATTGCATTTTAAGCAGTAAGTTTTACATCAAATCACATTAATGATGTTAAATCAGACAATTTACTGGCAATTTAGTGATATCCTTGCAGTTGTGGTCTTGACTGGTCTTGAGATAGGGCTCCGGAGTCCTCTAAGTCCGAGACAGAGACAAGACCAAGACCTTCGAAAAATGGTATCAAGACCAAGACCGGTCTGAAGTTACAACACTAGTAATATGTCATGTGATGTCGTTCATCTAAGGTTGTATTTACCTCAGACCTGCAAAAGACCAGATGATTGTTTATTTTGTCCTGATATATAAAACCATATCATTCAAAAGGGTGTACTTTGTTTTTCACACACACTATTATATTGCTAAGATTTATAATTATTTTCATATTTTTTTTCCTACAATAAATTCATACTTGTATATTTTGTACAAAAATTTATATAGAAACATAGGCTATATATATTATGTAGACAGATAGAGACAGATGGCCCACTCCCACACATAAGCACTACTATCTGATATCACATTTTGTTGTAGTTTGTTGTTCTTTTCTAAATTCACCAGACTGCTTGAGTGCAAATAGATCTGTCGTGTTGCCAGTGCTATTTACACCAGGGTGCAAAAATATGAAATAAAATAAAATCACGGATTATAGGAACTGCTCACACTACATCACACTGAGCAACAGAGGGTCTTGCCCATAGATGATGGAGTTAAGAGAGCCATCTAGAGGACAAAGCTGAAAGTGAAATTGTAGAATGCAGTAAGTTGCAAAGTAAAATATAATACCTTATATAAGACAGGCATGTATAAAACACATACATTTGCGGACCATCACCTTTTCTGATGTAACTGTGACAACTTGAGCTATTGCTCTTGAGAAATTATATGAAATTCATAGTCTGAATATGGGATGCTGTAAGGTACAGACAAATCTCATAATGCAACATATACAATCTTAATGCCAATGCAAAAGGCTAATTTTCATCAGAAGCGTTTTTAGAATGCAGATTTTTATAGCATAAGCAGATTTAACTCAAATTACACAGTCCAACTTGTTTTGAAGCTGCTGCTGTAAAATATCAAGTACTGGGAGTTTTGATTAAATTATACATAGGAAACTTCCATTTGAACTCTCAGGTAGAACTCAAAAAGCTTCACTCTAGAAGAAAAGGTTCTATCGGCACTACATAGTCGGAACCCCTAAAAGATTCACTGCAATAAATGCTTTTCTTACTTAGTATTTTTGTCTTGTTTCTAGTCCAAACATCTAAACATTCTTAAAACAAGAAGTATTTACTAGACAAGCAAAAGTAATTGTCTTACTTTAGGGGAGAAAAACTCAAAATTAAGAGAGTTTTTGCTAAGATAAGAAATGCATTTTTTCTTTGATTTGCAGTGTTCTTATATAGACCCCTTTTTAAGTGCCAAAAGGGTTCTTTCTTGTCATTATAGAACCCTTTTAGCATAAAAGGGTCTTTGGGGTATACTCAACTATACTAACCTTTTAAGGGTTCCAAATACGTATAGCGCCATTTCTTCTAAGTGCATGCTTAGCTATCACACTCTTAGGCATATAGAAATACACAAATGTAAAATACAAATTTTTAATTACACAACCTTTTTAAAAATCAGTGGTACCATTCATTACAAATCAAATCTTTATTCACAGGCCATCTTAGAATGTTTACTGAGCTCAACACAGTTCATTCTGGTTCATCAACTGTCTTTGTGAAGGACAGATGTGATGCCTCAGAATTATGCAAAAACTAGGCATGTTAAGGCAGCATAATTTACATTTCACATTTATTAACTTAGTAGACACTTTTAGGCAAAGCGCCTTAAAAATGAGAAATACAACAAGTGATTCATCTTAAAGAGGGAATAAAACAAGAAGCACTATAGCTACACAATGTTTCATCATCCGGAATAGTACACGCTATAGAACAGGGAGGGATAAAAGAAATGGCTTTTATATTATTATTATTTAGTAGTCTACCTTTTTGAATAGCCTTCACATTGAGAGCCACTATGCTGATTCATTAGGCAGCGAGCTCACTAGGTTTTGGCAAATCAGTCATGTGTGACTTGTTTGACTAAAGAGCTATAGCCATCGTTAGGCAACAGCCCACACCACCGCAAATAATCATTATACAGCCTGAGAGTGAGACTCTTAATTTGGCCAAGTGTGTAAAAAAAAGAGGTATATGTTTACCCCAGAGACCCTTTCATAAAGAGAGCGAATCAGACACCAACAGCCTAATAAAACCGTCAATGTGCCGCATGCACTCAGCCACTTTCCAATCTTTATCAAAGACTTAAGCCTCTGAGCAGTCCTACAAGAATGAAATGTCAAAGTTGAAACAACAAAGGACAAAGATGCGCTCAGGTTGCTACCTTGCACACATAAAGTATTTGAACTTGCCCATAATAACTGCATAAACCCACTTCCTGAATGGCACCCCTTTGTGCCCACTTTTCCAACAACACACACTAATGAAAGCTCACAAACTCATTCGCACAATTATAGTACACGTGCACAACACAATACCACACCATTGTCTCATTCAATCCTATGGAAGTAAGAACACTGGAAACTGATTTGATTTGCGTAATTACTTTCAGCCATTAGCTTTGGGAAAAAACATCACATAAAAAGGAAATGAAGGAGGAACCTTTCTTTCTCTCCTTTTATCACACTTTCTCTCTCTCTCTGTCTGCATTTATCAATCTTGTGATCTGCTGTTTTACATCTATTAAAAACAGTTACGGATGCAAAGGAAATGTACAACACTTAACTGATTTCAAATCCTGACGCCTACTTATTTGAAATACAAATTAAATTAAAAATAAATAGTAAAATTAAAAATAAGTTATAAAGTATACATTTATAATATAAAATAATAACATGCATGCAATGGAAATACACAACACTTCATTGATTTTCAATCACCTGATATCGCAAAGTTTAGCTAATTTTCATAAAAAAGAGAAATAATAAGTTACAACAAATAAAATGGAAAATATTTTAATTAATAAATAAAGTTGAATAAATATAAATAAATAATAATACTACATGTAAGAAAAAAATAATCTATAAAATCTATAACCCCCCCATCCCCCCCCCCCCCACCACACACACCAAGTTTAATTGAATTTGCTGCTGCCTCCTAATCAAGGCCGGTGTGTTTTGCATATGGCTGCATCCACCCCTCTCTTGCATGTCTGAGAGCCTGGCACTGAGCCAGCAGACAGAAAGGAACAGACATGCCAAACATAGGAAGAGGGATACGAAGAGAGGCGGCAAGGTAGAGCCAAAAGAAAAACAGGAAAACGAAGCGATGTAGAAAGGAAGCAAAAAACAAATCTGAAACAAATCGCACAGATGCCTGCAGAGACAATCGAAGGCAAGGTGGAGCATAACAGCAGGTGGCCACGACCATGCCGACTCTGAGGCGGTGAAATAAAACAAAATGGCAGGTAATGTGTCTAATTAAAGTGGGCTCCTTCAAAAAGGTAATGAGCAGCTTTAATTAACAAGTCTTATAGCAGCTAACATATGCAGATTAGAGAGGTGGAGTCAGAACTAGAGCTGTCGACTTTCTGCTAATTGCTATGAAGGAGACCTCAAGGACGACTCGACTCGAGCATATGCTGATTATTGTGGGGAGAAAATGCAGGAGAGTTGAACAAAGGTAATAGCTACTCTAAATAATGATAACATTACCTACACTGTAAAAAAATTATTTAGAAAAAAAGTTACCTGGTTGCCTTAAAATTTGGAGTTCATTGAAATTGAAATTTTGAGTTAATACAATGAACATTTTTTGAGATTCGACAACCTTTATTAAAATATTATTAAAAGATTTTGTAAGTATATTGGGTAATTGTGTGTGTTTTATTTCTGATGACGCAGTGAAACATGTCAAATAGTGCTATTTTCATGATTTATCAAATTTTTTATGTGGTTCAGATACAAAAATATTTTGAGTTTCTATTTATTAAACAAATTTCCTTCATTGTATCAACTCACATTTTTAATTTAAATAAACTTAAAATTTTAAGGCAACCAGGTTACTTACTTTTTTAAGTTAAACCAACAAAAAACACATCTTCTATATATTCTGTACATTTGGTATTTACATGAATACTCACAGCATGCAAACAAAGATTTTTTTTTTTTTTTACAACAGTTTAAGTGTTGATTTAAAGTTACACTGTGTAACTTTTTTAGTTTATTCTTGGCTAAAAACACTAGTTTCTTTCAAAAATATATGTGCTCATTAATGTATATCTACTTATTTAAAGTAATAAATTCTCGTAAGTTTATAATATGCCATTGAAAATACATACGGGTGAGGGGTTTGACTGCTGGTCACCATGTTGCCCCTCCATCTTTAAAGTACATTAGCCAAAGAGGGACATACCCGTAAATTCAAGCTTCGCCTTTCGCGTTTTAACACTCGATGGCACCGTGTCGAATGTGAAGAGGTGGATTGTCATGTTAATCTTGGACTAAATCGGCCACCGTAGGAGTTAAAACAAAATCAGAATTGAGAGGAACAGAAACTATTCACTGGATGGTCATATACCTTTACACCGCTAGATGGGGGAAAATATCACACAGTGTAGTTTTAATGTGGTGCAAACAAATGCCACCTTCCATTGCCCTCCTCAATGTGAGGAAAAGCTACAGGACTGAGGCTTTCCCACAGTAATTAATTAAACAAACAAAATGTATACACCAGTGCTTCTCAACTGGTTTGACACTCTACAGTGGCAACCCATAATAGCACAGCATTTAACATGATTTTAGACTAGTCATCCGACACATTTTATCGGCATACCAATAATGCAGCTTCAATCTAATACTACCAGCTTTTTTCAAGCAACATGAACCTCTTTCAAAATGCTGCATTGATTGACATCAAAATAAAAAAGGAAGCATCTTTGACTGCCAGAGCTGGTCGGATAACAACCAGTAGTTGCTAAGCAGATTTTTTTCTTCCAAAGCGTAGATGAGACAGGACAGCATAAAATTAGAGTGACAGCAAATACAAGCACACGCATCATTCAGAAAGAAACAGGAATTAGTCCTCAGGGGCAAAATAAACGTGCCACCTTCAGAGTTTAGTGCACTGTAAACAGTGGGGGTTTTGCCCACTAATAAGTGCACTCCAAGGGCTCTCTCATCTTCATAAGGAGGCAATCCGTAGACAAACCAGGCTCATTCAAATGGCAAATTAATTTAATTAAGGCGACATGCAAAAGCGCAAATAAAGGGAGGAGCGGGAGGGAGGGAGAGCAAACAGAGCATAAGTGGGTAACAGATGCCCTGTTGTCTCATTCCGTGGGATACAGGAGAGAAGGAATCTGGGAAACAGAGTTCTGTGAGCTGAGATGCAGAGGTGTAGATATAAGGTGCAAGCAAAGAAGGGCACCATCTGTTTCTATAAAGGTGAAAAAATGGGGATGCCATTTTAACAGCGGCAAGATTGCATCTCCATTTTGAGATGGATGGGGATTGGGGAAACACATAAATATAGACACACAACACATCACAATAGTAAAGATGAAGCCCAAGAACATATTTTCCTTGATAATTACTATATGATCTTTGGTAAAAACCTGGGTGCTCGTTTAAGATCAACTCAATGAGCCTAAATAACCCTAAAAAAAGACCGATTTCAATAATTACATTTCAAGACAAAAAGAAAGAAAGAAAACTACTGTGAGACCTCATTCAAGTAAGCTGTTAAGTCCAAAAATGTACCCTAAAACACCCTACATGGTACCTGCTGAAAAAGAGTTTACATCTGCATCTGGTGTATTAATTTTGGTAAAGGCTTCCAATGCATGTGAGGTTAAAAAAAGTGTCACATATTCATCATCTCTGAAAATTAGAATGGATCCAGAGGAAATGAGAGCATGTTACACTGAATTAGACATTTTTAAAAAAAATAGTGGAAAAATTGCTCCATAAAAGAACCATATCAGTCCTGATCCAGATAGGAATAAAATGGGCTAAAAGCCAAATGAATGTCTCTGACATAGTAAACACACAATACCCTTGTTAATAAAAACAATTAATGGGGAGATGCATTAGAACTGAGCAATTTTCATATACTTTTAGAAAAGCAAATGTCAAAATTATATTGCTTTAATACAATCAGTTAATTTAATCTGATTGACAACTTAATTTAGAACCTAGATGCAAAAAAGTATGATGAAAGGGAAAACAAATCTGTCCCAGGACCACATAAATCGAGCAATTAGAAAGTTTAGACAGATTTCAGAGTCAAATAACCATTTACAAAAAGAGTCAAAATAATTATTTACTATTTAAATCTTTATTTCTTTAAAATAACAGGATATCAAAGTTATTCGTGTTACTCTGAATACCGATACAAAAATTTAATCACTATGAATATACAGCACAGTACAAAACAAAGATATTTTCCCAATGACGAGCATTAATAAAGGGGTTTGCAGACAAGAACAAAGTCTGAGGAGCTTCACCGATGTTAAAGTGGCTCCTCATCAGACGTGGCAGGCAGTTTTAAGGCACACAGACATCTTGGCACTTAAAAGTTTCCTCTCCTGTAGGCCTTTTACCCTAGGCTAAGATAAAACAAGACACCTAAACTGACAAAAGATTTCCACATATTCAGCATGACTGGAAGAGAATCAGGAGTTCTGGAAGCTTTAAGATAAATGGCACTCAATATGGCCTGATAAAAACACTGTACCAGGTGGACAGTATATACACACAATGAAATGATTCATTAAAATACATTGAATGCACTGCTATTTTCTGTCCAGTTTGGGTAACATTCAGCAATAAATAAGATCGTTTATATAAAGTATGTCACGATCTCATTTAATCCACATAAATACTATTCAGTTTGGATAATCTTTCCAACACAAATCCCAAACCTCATCACTATGTTTTTATATGGTACTATGGGTCCAATGAGTCAGTTTTCCTGTAACTATTTGCACAGATGTGATGAAACAAATAGCAGAAACCATGGCACACCAGGTTTTCCATAATGCTGTAGGCAACTAGTATTTGTTTTGCAGGTGTAGACATCAGATATCCTGCAGTTTTAGAACTTTTAAGGTGCCGCCACATCGGCTCTGGGTTCAAAACATGACTTAGCCTTGTCTTTTATCGGTCTCGCTCAAAATTAAGCATAAATATTAAGAGAGCATTCAACAAATCACATAAAAGGAGCGTTCTGAGCAATTTCCTGTAAAATAACCATGGCGATATCGAAAGGAAGAGTGATGCTGCATGTGAAGAGCTTTTTGCACAGCTTGACCAATCAGAAATTGCCTCGTAATCAACCTCTGCACGCATAGACACAGACTTGAAGCATCAACGGAGCGAGTCAAAAGCATGCAGTATATAGAGAAGCTCTTTAACAGCTGTATTTTTGACCTCTTCGTCCCTCCAGTGCCCGTGCAGATGGCTTGAGTGTTTAAGAGCACTGTGCTGGAGTTTTCTTGGAGGTAAAGTCATTATGTGCTTCTCTTGATGGACCTCTTCACCTCGGCCCATGGCTGATTGAAGGGGGTGGAAAGGAGCGTAAGGTGAATGGAAGGTTGGGGATTGGAGAGGAGTGAGGAAGAGGGGCGGAGGGGTTGTTCATTTAGATTTCGTGGGAGGCCGGATGGTGCTCGCCGAGGCCGTTCGCCTGAGTGTTATTCTCGTTGAGCCGGCGGACGCGGTACATCTCGTAGTGGATGCTGCTGGTGATGTCTTTAATGTTCTGCATGTGGGTTCTGCAGGACATGAGCCAATCACGGAGTTAGGATGATGAAAAAAAGCCCAGCACAACAAGACAACTTTCACTCAGAAATAAAGGTCACCCCAAAATAATAATTCTGCCAATACTCAAAGACCCTCAAAAAGGTCCAAACCCATATGACCTGTTTGCATTTGTGGAGCACAGAATAAGCTTTTGTGTGTGTGTGTGTGTGTGTGTGTGTGTGTGTGTGTGTGTGTGTGGTTATTTTTTTTTTTTTTTACAAACAACATAAATCAGTGGGGTTAAAAACAACATTTGGACTTTCATTGTATTGATATGGATATTCTACAAAATATCTAAAGTCCTATAGGTTTGAACAACATGAGGGTGAGCAAATGATAGAAAAATGATGACAGAATTAGATTTTTGGATAACGATCCTTTCAATAAAGTGTTTTCAAAATACATGTATTTTATTCAAACACTTAATTGCATGTTAATTGCAATTAAATAAAAATATATCTTTAAGTATATATTTATATTATATACTTAAATATTATATATTTATATTTTAGTGATTTTGTTCACACTTGTAGTTCGGTTCCTTTGGTTCAAAACAAAACAACACAAAACAAAACAAAACAAAACAAAACAAAACAAAACAAAACAAAACAAAACAAAACAAAACAAAACAAAACAAAACAAAACAAAACAAAACAAAACAAAACAAAACATAGTCCTGGTCCGCTTAGCATTCACACTGGCATTTTTAACAGCAAACCTAAAGTTACAGAATTCAAGGCATAGGGATATAGTCACAACCTGATTGGTCGGCTTTAATGACGTATATTTCGTGACTGAGCTTGCTTACCAAACATTCAAAAAAATGCTGTGTGCTGGATTAAACGCGATCATTTTATGCATGTACATATTGCATTATTTTTACCAGCTGAGAACTCACGAAGAGCTCATAAAAAGTTTAAAACATTCAAAACAGCAGCAGGATTTCCTCCATTGTATGAAGAAACGAAGATCTGCTGCAAAGAGACGCCAGTTCTGTCATCTGTCCGGAATAATGGGCAACACAGGTCCATAGGTGAGAAGAACCAGGTATTCTTGCAGTATGTTCTTTCAAATCAAAGAATAAAATACATATTGTGACAACACGTCCGCCTTTTGGTTTGTTTATGTGTCTTTGGTCCGTGTTGCGTTCATATATCAATCGAACCGCACCAGAGTTCGTTTGGAAGCGGACCGAGACCCATCTTTTGTGTGGTCTCGGTCCGCTTGTTTGGTGCGCACCAGGGTTCGGATGGCAGCGTTCACATATGTTCAAATGAACCGCACTAAACGAGCAATCGCACCCGGGTTCATTTTAATCACTTAGAGTGAACTTAGAGTGCTTTTTTGCAATACTTAAGTTAATCTTTATATGTAATTTCAAAATAACTTCTATTGTCTTTGAAATATAGTTAAAGAGCACAATGTCCTGATAAGGATTGTATGATGAACTAATATATACTTAAATTTCATTCCTATTGCAATTTGCTTTTCAATATAATTGTACTTACAAAATTTAAAGGGATTGTTCACCCAAAAATGAAAATTCTGTCATCAATTACCCACCCTCATGTTGATCTAAATCTGTATGAGTTTCTTTGTTCAGCTGAACACAATCTCAAATCTTAAAAGTTTACAAACACACACACACACACACACACACACACACACACACACACACACACACACACACACACACACACACACACACACACACACACACACACACACACACACACACACACACACACACACACACACACACACACACACACATATACACACACACACAAAACTAGGGCACATTCAACATAATTAGGCACACTTCAACAAGGGTATTCTAATTGTTAAACCACAGGAGAGACGTAATCCACTGACCTTATAAGGAGGTCCCGCAGGTAGGCAAACTCACAGTGGGCAATATTCTCAACTGTAGACACCCAAATACAAAAAAAGTTAAAGTTAAAAACAGAAGGTAAAGAGCACCAATTAGATCAGATGGAATGTTCTTCCTCTCTAACAATTTGGAGCTCCATGTAAAGCAAAGACAACTTATTCACTCTCTAGGTAGAGCGGTGGGCAGAGATAAGATAACCCCCTCAGTCTCTAGAAATTCCATTTAAAGCGAAGCCTTCCTGAAAGATTACCATAAGTGCTCGACAAATGCCTTGATGAGAAAAAAATGTTTATGAATTATAGATTATGTCAAACTCCATGAATGAGACAGAGAAAGCCGCCATGGAGCAGACATCCAGTGCAGGAAATGAAAGCTTTTCAAAGAGACTTTAGAGGAGTCAAGCTCTTTAAAAAGATTACAGGATAATTACAGAGTCATTTGATTCTCAAAACAGCCCACCAAAAATGTAAGAGTTTGTGAGCAGCTAAGCACATCAACCACCCAGATACATGTAGTCACTATTCAAAACAAGGTTGTATATTGCTCTAAGATTGATCTTTTTCACATTACTGGGGTTCTACAAAGTGTAAGTCATCAATCTTCAATAGCATTGAATGGGAGATGACAGCAAATATAATTTTTATATCTGTATTTGCTCAAAAAAACGAAAGATCAGTCAGTTTTTAAAAAAAATGAATATCTTTTATAGATTTGAGATGTTGATAACTGTGGGAATGCATCATGACAGTTTGTGAAAAAGATTAATGAAATAATATATGACATTTACAGTTAGAAACGATTCATATTATACGTAAATGCTATTCTTTTGATCTTTCTATTCATCAAAGAATACCAAAGTAATAACTAATGATTCTTTGCTGCAGGCACTCGTGATAAAGGCATTTGAACTGTCCAGTAGCTTGCTGACTCAGTCAAAATAATGCACTCATAATGATCTTCTGAGGAGGTCCTCATTTACAGAGGATAAGGCTTTCTGATGTTTGACTCATGGCCGTGTCTGTGGTTAATGAGCTCCCTTGATGTGCTTTTGGAACGTTGCTGTCTGCATAGTCCGCTAATCACTTTCTCTCTCTCTCCCTCTCTCTAAAGTGGTTTTAGAGTCACAATTCTATACCTTCAATAGTTCCCCATTTTGTTTTCCTCCCCAGGAGTCTTCTCCCATTGACCTGGTACTCCTGGTCACTTCCAACTACTGCAAATGGGATCATCTCCTAATGAAAAAAGGAAAAAAAACATATAATATCACCATGTCTTTAATGAACGATGGATGTGTAGTGCAAACTCACTCTTATTTTCTCATTGATTGTTCTGTCCTCTGCATCCTCATCGAACTCCTTTTGTGGATAGACGTCAATCCCATTGGCTCGAAGCTCTTCCCTGATCTACACAAAATGAAAACAAAGTTAAGTCCTTCAGGAGAAAAGTATATACAAACAAATAAACATCAGATGGACCCTTATAATGTGATCGTAACCGGACTAGTAGCACAACTGGAATTAAAAAAGTTGCATGCCGGAATCGGTGTTAATTTTGACAGCAATTTTTGATTTAGTCTTAGTCTTCTGTGCTTATTAGTCTTAGTCACATTTTAGTATTTTTTTAGCCATTACTTTTAGTCAAACTGCCGTTACCAACATTCATTTTAGTAGCTGTTTTATATATAGTCTTTAGACAAAAATGGTCATTATAATTTTTCTCTATTTAGACCAATTGAATTAAGCTTATGCAATATTTAAACTACGCTGCATTGACATGGCATTCTTAGTAGTAGCACTTATGTACATTTTTTTGGGCACGGGAATGGGCGTTTTTACTGTTTGATAAATATAAACAGCATGGCTCAGCGGTTCATGTGCTAAGTAGGACCCTAAAGAGTAAAATATTTATTCTGTTTTTAAAACAAAGAAAAGGAGGATAGTTAGTATGCAACAACAGCGGGAAACTTGTGACAAACACGCAAATCATCCCGATCACTTAATTTAGCGCTCATGTAAACACTACGTTCGGATTCATCAATCAGAATGAATTCAATTCAGATCGAAGCAAAAAACATCCATGTAAACGTAGCTATCGCTAATATCGAAAAAAAAATTTATTATGTCAATACTCTGCAAGACAGGAAGTGACACTCATTTTTTTCTGGAAGTTAAACTAAGAAACATTTTTAGAATCTGTCAGGAGATTTCTTCCGCAACAAAGAAAGATCTGTCTGTGTTCCAAACAGCATGTGTTTTTCCTGTAAGAGGCGCGCCAGCACAAGCACAAGGAGCCGTCGAGGTTGGCGAGCGCTTCCTTACGGCTATGAGAAACGCCACTAACAACCCCGAAACAGATGTTGCTTACCTACACTTCATCATACCATGTGTCATCTCAGCTCCATACCACTGCTCTAAAACTGCTTAGTCTTCTCCACTGTGTCATTGTTTTAAAAAATCAGATATCTTCTTATTATCTATATATTTTTTTTATAAAGTAATTCACCATCATGCCATAAATAAAACACCATTAGTGCTTTCGCAGGGCAGCAGTGTTTCTGTAGAAGCTTTTTTAGACACCATCTGCAATTTTGGAAATGTCTTAGGGAAGAAAAATACCCAGTTTGCCAACTACAGCTAGAATAACAACATGACAGCCTGTACCAGTTCTTTCACACATCAATGCATCGGCTTGTGGCATTCATTTTATCCTACCGGGGCTCACTGCACAAGCACGCACATTGTATTTTGTCTGTTTTGTAAAACCACTGAATCTGAATCGCCACACAGTTAGCCATGAATTCAAACCCTGACCCAGAAAATGGGGCAAGTTCTTATAAATGTTTGAAAAACTTCTGTTTTTCAAGAAAAAGTAAGTTTAATGTGAGTGTACACACTAATCTAACTTTTCGTATAGTTTTCTCGTCAAGAATTTCGTGTTTTCTTCATTATTGTGATATTATGACAAGGCCATCCTGACATTTTTAATTCTGAAAATATTTAGCAAACACTGGTTTGCTATTATATGTGTGAATGGAATCTTTTTCAATAAAGGAATAAATCGGGACATGGAGTCATGTCATTCTAACAAAGTCAAGACCAGCAGCACAACATGGCAGTCAGTCAAATGAACTGTTTATTCTATAGTTAATAGTTTGTTTCAATAGAAAAATAAGTGTAGTGGCATGATCTTTCACTTAATAAACAACAGAGAAATAACATTAAGCATTCATCTGAATGTCAAACTTTAGCTCACCTTCTTTTTGAAGAAATCCCTCTCCTCCAGAGTCAGGGTGTCCGCCTTAGCGATGACAGGAACGATATTCACCACCTTGCTGAGACGTCTCATAAACTCCACATCCAAAGGCCTAAGACTGAGGAAATGACAAAGGAGAAAGAGATGTGATGGATTGCACTTGTTAAAATGACTCTAGCGAAACCTACTACACATTAACCACCAGAGGGCAAAAACTAAAACAAAATACACATGCTCTAAGATATGAAGCTCTAAAGATGTTTGGGGGTTTGAGGTGTATGGAGACCTTTGAATGTGAAAGAGGGGAAAAAACGTGAACAATAAAAGGCATATAGATGTAGTTTGTTAGAACTGAACACATCTCCAGCCAGTGTGACTGCAGCCTCTACGACGGACTGTTTTCGACTCTAATTAGCCAAGTTGTTCTAAGCCAGAATGCAACTGCTGGGATGTGACATCTGCAGTGCTGGACGGACATGAAACAGTCAGACATTCAAGGAGGCCTACAGGCCTGCAGCACACACACTGGGGGCATCAGGACAACAACAAAACCATGAGTGTGTGGTTGGCATGTGCGTTCAGGGTCCTTAGATTATTCTTAAATAAGTTGAGTCTTGAGACTTAGAGGTTTTATTGATATGGACTCTTAAGAGGAACTCATGAGATTTGTTTATGCGCATAAAAGATGTGCCAAGAAAATGGCACATTTTCTGATTTATTGGAATAAATATACATATACAGTAAACACTACTGTTCAAAGCTTAAGGTCACTAAGACTTTTATTCAGCAAGGGCACATTAACTTGATCAAAAGAGACAGTAACAACATTTATAATGTTACAAAAGATTTCCATCTCAAATAAATGATGTTGAACTTTCTATTCATCAAAGAATCCTGAACATTTTTTATCAAGGTTTACACATAAAATACTAAGCAGCAAAACAACAAATCATCATATTAGACTTATTTCTAAAGGATCATATGACACTGAAAACTGAAGTAATGATGCTGAAAATTCAGCTTTACATCACTGAAATAAATCACATTTAAAAAAATATTAAAATATTAAAAACTTTTAAATTGTAATATTTCACAGTATATCAATCATTTTAGTCTTTTTTAAACGGTTGTCTTCCAAATTCCCTCTGCACACAATTGAATAGCGCTATCCGGTCAGGCAAAACTCAGAACACATCTTCCCTTCTTAAGAATGACTTCAGTGCCGTTCTTTTCTCAAAGAAAAGCTTAACGACGAGTCTTAAAGAGTCCAAAAGCCGATTCGAAAGACCGCCATTCGCCATTTTTTGTTTACAAGCACTCTGCAAATCTGCCGTCATTAAGTTAAGCCCGTCCACCGACTCTATACACGATGTGATTGGCCTGATCAGAATTCATTTTTTTTTTTCAGCTTGCAAGTCTATGGAGAGTTGCTAGATGACACTGGCTGCAAATTAGATTTTCTGTGGTCTAATTCATACTTGTTAGTCCACAGGCTCTTAATATTTACTCTGCACTATCAGATGTTGGTCAGACAGAAAAACATCCTTTCTAATGCAGGTCCGAGCATCTGTCAGGATAACAGCATGTGTGTATACAGATTTTACACATGCATGCAATATACACATTTTATTTTGAAGGTTGCCACAAATTGTCCTCCTATATATGAGCAAGAAGTCAAAATGTCTAGTGAGACTTGTGCTGTCCAACAACAGCTATAAAAACGCAAGCATACACAATGATTCTCCATCAGACACACACACACACACAAAAAAAAAAACAGAACAGACCACCCACTTCATTTGGCACAAAGACGTTATTGGATGTAAAAAAGAAATCTGCTAATGGTAAACAGTGACTACAAATCCCTGATGTAAACAGTAGCTGCTCAGGAGGGCAAAGAATATTTCCTTCTATAAAATGTTTTAATATCCCAAAGAACCGTATACTGAAACGAAGTTTGAAAAATGCAGTTTGGATTGCTACATTTTTCTGTAAGAGTCACATTGTTAAAAACTGGCCCGTCCAGCCAGAGGTCAGGCAGTAATGTGTTACAAGGTCTTGTTAAAATAAGAGGTGTGGTGACTCGTCTCAATTTTACAAGGAGGTCAGGTTTTAAAGCTAAAATGATTCAACTGAAAAATGCACGGACAAACAGGAAGCTCAGTTTCTAAAAAAGTTTGAGATTTGTACGATTGTTTTTGTTTTGTTTTTAAAAACAAGTATCTTGTGCTTACCAAGACACTATTTTAACTACTACTTTTCTATTTTAATATATTTAACGTATTCCTCTGAGGAATTTTCAGCAGCCATGACTCCATTCTTGGGTGTCACATGACCCTTCAGAAATCAATCTAATGCACTGGTGCTAGTATGAACAAGAACAATTAGCCAATTTTATCATTTTGGTTCCTTCAAGATTTCTCAAGTCCTATGGAGTTTTATAACGGGGGAGTAAAACAAAGCTTGTGTTAAAAATAACCTGACGATACTTTAACTTTTTGTTCTACAATGTAACTGCGAAAAAATGAATGAATCCTAGTAACTTACACTCCAGAGCAAAACATCAAAGAAACGAGTTAGTTTACCACAGGCTTTGTTTACTCTAAATTGAAAAACCTCATAGGAAAATCTTGAAGGAATCTATATGCTGATTTGGTGCTGAAGAAACTATACACTATTAATATCAATGTTGAAAACAATTGTAACTGTTGAAGATCACTTGATTCTGCAGCAGGAACAGTACTGCCCTCTGGTGGCCCTGACATTCTTAATCATCCTTTTGAATCAGATTTCCCCCTTACTGAATCATTAGGCAGGCCACATTTAATAATGTGGTCAATTTAAGAATAAAAGCCCATGTTAAAACTTGTTCATGCTCACACAGCTGATATTAGTTCTTAGACAAAAGATGTATACAGCACAAGGCTTTTAGGGTCATCCTTACACTCGGTTTGAATATTCTAAGCACACAACATGATATACAAACACATATCCAGTCCTTGTTTAAATGTGTGTTTAGGTAAATAAGGATTAGTTTCAAGTTCCTAATGTCACAGAGATGTATGTTTACTAACCAGTGTCCTGTGGGTGGTATGAAGTATATGCAGCAGTGCACTCGTGAGTCTGGGATCCTCTTCTTCCTGTCAATATTGATCTCTTCCTGCAAGTACTGTTCATACTGGTCATTGATGAATTTCATTATGGGCTGCCAGCTGTTAAAAAGAAAGCGAGAGTAATGCAGCGCAATGACACTTTTCCCTCAGGCGTGTCTAAGGGGATTTTCACACCTGGCTCTTTTGGAGCATTTGTTTCAGAATCTGGTGGTTGGGTCACCATCACTTTAGTGGTTAGGGATGTTGGCATGTGATTTTATTTTTGGGAGTTTAAATGCTGTTCTGCATCCAAGCATGGCTCCAAAGATGGAGCGTGCCCGGAGCAAAACTATACCGCCAACACTAACAACACTATTTCACAGAAGAGATGCTGACTGCACCGAGCGCATTTGAGCATATTAAAGGTGAGGTCACAAACAAACAAACGGTCTTTACCAATTCTCATTATTGATCTGGTCGCCAAATCCTGGTGTGTCTATGACTGTCAGCTTCATTCGAACTCCTTTCTCCTCGATATCTGAAATTAAATCAATATTTTATCGCATTCTAGTGGCAGATAACATGCTTTGAACTCAATATCATTATGGTTGAACGGCCATGAATAAAACTATTAATGACACAGGATTATCTTACCATGACTGATGGACTTGATCTCGATGGTTTTAGGGATCTTTTCCTCAGCCGTGCCCAGGAAAGACTTACGGCTCACCTTAGACTTGAAGAGTGTGTTCATCAGCGTGGACTTCCCTAAACCACTCTGACCTGTGGATCGCAGAACAATCCACATTACAAACCCATTAACTAAAGGCTGCAATACAGCATTCATTTTGGCCAGATTTTTGCCCAGATGAGTCAGCGCTAGATGCCGGAAATCAGAGCCAATTTGCGGATTTTGGGCAGTCAGAGTTGACAGATTTTCGCCGTAGTGTGATTCATCCAGTCTGAGGAGTCATTTTCATTCGTCATGCATTTCATAGCAATTAGGCACATGTTTCTTCATGAGTTTGTTGGGTTAAGAATGACTCGAAAGTAATTTAATGTCAAAGTGTAATTAAATCTATACAAAATGTTCTAAAATAATTGCAAATATAAGTACAATGTGTATTTGAACTTGAGTACATCATTAAATCAATCATTAAGAAATAGAATATAACATGTCACAACTGTAAATCTTTCTGTCATTCCCAGAAACTGAGACCAATGAGGCTCAAGAGTTGAGCTTCAGTGGCAGAAACAGCTTCACAGCTTGATGGGAGGGCGGTGAAGAGAAAGCCACTGTTCAAAAATGTCACATGGCATCTCGGCTACAGTGTGCCAGAAGGCATGTGGGAGACTCTGCAGCCAGCTGGAAGCAGCTTCCGTGGTTTCATGAGACCAAAATTGAGCCATTTTTTGGCCGTCAGACCAAACACCCCGTTTAGAGCAAGCCAAACACTGTCCATCATCACAAACACACTGTCCCCACTGTGAAGTGTGGTGGTGGCAGCATCATTCTGTGGGGATGAAAGAAGATGCCTGCACATCAACACAAAGCTACATAATAATGGCCAACTGAAAAAAACAACTGCAATAGAGAATTTATGGTTGGACGTCCTCTGAAAATGAAGGGTGTGAATAATGCATTCAGTTCTTTTGTCTTTTAAATAACTGCTATGAACTTTGACAATTTTGAGTTTTTGTACAAAACACAATAAGATATAAAAATTACATTTATTAATTTAAAAAAACTTTTTCCCCTCAAAGAAACTTACAAATGAGAAATCACAATAAATTTGGGCTAAGAAGCAAACAATGCCATTTTTAAAATATAATCTATACAAGTAGGCTACACAAGCTAGAGCATAGGTGAAATGCAGAAAATTTTAATAAATTATATGTTAGTTATTTTTAATTATACTACAGGGCCGTTGAATGCGTGAAGCTGATTGGCTGATGAACATTCTGAGGCTGAATTATTTTCTGGGAAACGCACAATGAATGTAGTTCCAGGCACAGGCAGCTTTCTTAAACGCATTACATATATATCACTTCGCATAACTCTAATAATGGAAATTACAGGACTAAAAAAACCAACAACAAGACAGACAATTTTTCTAAATAAATTGTAATATTTACGGCGAATATAAAACATTCAACAACTGGGCGGCAGCCGTATTAGACAGTTCAGATGAAAACCAACGAACGGAAGCGGACATCAAAGGCAGCCAGCAACAACAAAATGCATAAAATGGTATCTTGCTCTCTTTCTAATAACTTCATTAATAACTGCAGATAGAATGCTATCAACAGCTCAAGGCGTTACCAGCTTTAAAATGACGTTTCGGGACTTGCTTCTAAAGAGCTCTTGGATGAGACGCGGAAGAAATATAGTCCTACTCACAATAGCGATTTAAGTACAAAAACTGAACTAATCCCTTTAATATCATCGGATCGATGTCTTGAGGTGTGGTAAATAACTGTAGTATAAGCAGAATAATTGACGACTTGCCGTTGAATTATTAGAAAAATAATGCACACCCGAGGTGGTGATGCGGTCACGACGCAAAGCGGAGTATATAATTGACATATATAACTGAATTTGCAGTGCATTATTATTTTAATCAGTCAAAAAAACAAACAAACTTGCAAGGAAGTTGAATATTACACACGGTAGGTCTTATTCATTCACAGTTCACAAGTGCTTCCACTAAGGCTGATCCTGTGGTTTGTCTGAAACTATCATTCATTTGGCTCTTGCTAACAGGAGCTTGTGTTTAGCTGTGGTTTTCTTTACCCTTCGCTAGCTCACATCCGTCAGCCGTGGGTTTATCCCACTGTAGTAATGAGGGCCTGTTCTTTCTGCACAGGGCAGGGCTGCTAATTTTCTCTCTTTAAACACCCTGTCATCCAATCCCACCGCTGACATTGGATTCAGCTGTGCTTTCCTCCATATCCTGCCTACAAAAGGTAGCACTTTTCAGCTTTCTGACACTTTCTTCAGAAAAACGTGATGGAATGAGAGACAGTAGAGCTGCAGCTGGGAACGGGAATACTGATCCCGAGGGTTGGCTCTCTCCGCTCTGACTGGGTTAAGTCAACAGCAGGTTTGGCCACATTGGCCCAATGAGCCACATGTGAGAAACCAGCTGCAGCCTTGCGCAAACACAGGTTCATTCTTCTGTCTTCAACAGAGATCGTAATTATTTCCTCTTGTAAACACCATATAAATCATCAGAAGTTCAATAGTAGAACGGTGTCTTCTGGGACGCTAATGCTGAAACAGAAAAAATACCACCAGGTGATGCCCTAAACAGTATTTCCCTAATTTTCATTCTTATTTCGTCATTTCAGACTCCACCAGTCTCAAATTATGAACTATTTCCATAAATAGCCAGACTTTAGCAACTTCATGTTTGCTCTGTGATTAAAAGCAAAGCAACAATACAGACTTGGCTCAAAAATCTCATTGGATGAGCCACATACAAAGGCACAGGGACTAAAAATAGCCAATAATATTACACCAAGTTGCTATGTTGCTAGGCAACCATAAGCACAGTTATGGTTACAGTTAGGCTAATTAACTGCTCTACCAGGCACAATAATTGTTTTTTATTGTGAACTTTAATAAATTTAATATTTATTAAATGCTGCAGACACTGCAAAAAATCTTGTGTTCTAACTTTACTCAAATAGAAACTATAGCAATCGCCCAGAACAACAGAGCAACAATGCAAAGAGCACAGAAATCGACTCTCGTTGTTGACTCTGTTGGTGTCTGAAATTGCTCACTTGTTTACGGATTCTATATAGTGCATGGCAGTTGAGTGCTCTATGAGCAAGGAGTGAACGAAATTAACTAAAGAATTGCATATTATACTGCGTCAGAGAAACGTTGTCACATACATTTATCCTACATGTAGCTTACTTTAGAGATTATAACAGTCATAGTCACTAGTTTATACACCCCCCTGTGCCAGCTTTAGTTTAAATGATGTTATAGTAAGACAATTGGTTTTCCATGGTTAACCTTGTGTTCATAATCATTAACTCCAACCATAAAATCACAATTCACATCAAGAAAAACACATAAGTATACATAATTCTATGTTTTTTTTTATGTATTGTAACATTTTTAGTATCTGATCGTATACGTTTAGCGCCATCCTAGTATGGTGACACAAAATAAAACGTGGCACTTTTCTTAGCGGGTTAAATTGGAACTATAATGAATGGCGGAATAGCACTTCTGACAGTACTTTGACCTATTGATGGAAACGAGAGAGTGAAGGGGGGATTTGAAGGAGGATTTTTCAGGCGCGACTTTTTACTGCGGTGAGTCTAAGTACTCTGAGAAGTGCTATTCCGTCATACATTATAGTTCCATTTTAACCCGCTAAGAAAAGTGCCACGTTTTATTTTGTGTCACCATACTAGGTCGTTCAACTATTCGTGTAACTGTATTTAGATAGGGAAAACGTGGAGGTGTTTGGTCGCTTCTAATTTGATCTCTGTTTGGTTCCATAGTGAATGAACTGGGCTTAGTGTGCTAAGCTAAATGCTATCAGATCATCACCGCGCATCAGAGCGATTAAGTGCACACACTCAGACAAGAGGGGTATGTATCAACTCGTCTTAGTTAAGGGAATAACAGTTTAATATGAAAAAGTGGTGGAGTATCCCTTTAACTGGGAAATATTTCAGTCTCCTAAAGTATGCGGCCTGTCATGTATTGTTGACTTCTACATTTCTCTGAACGAAAACTAACAATAAATAATATTCTTTCGCTTCAGTAGATGTGAATCTATTGTAATTATGAACTGCATTGAAAAGACTAAAATACAAATGTTGATACACTGCAATAGCGCAGGCCTCATGAGCCATAAGAAGAAAAAAAAACATGAGCATGTGCACACTGGCAAAAACTACACTAACGTGTAAGAACAAACATAAAAATGCATATTGAACAACACAGTCTGACTTGTGGCATTTAATTGAGTATTGCTTATGACAGCCTGGGTGTATTTGCCTTGCGTAGGTGTGTGGTTGAAAGTGTTATGGAAAACTGAAGCTTTGATTACCGTAAGCTTGTTTTATTAAAGGTTGAAGTAATTAAATGCTTCTCTACAATTAGAATTTATGGCACTTTCACTTATTTATTTTTACCTCACCATATGCCTAAATTACAGAGCTCTTTTAATAGCAAAGTTATTATTAAAATTGCCAGTGTTGGGGAAAAAACACACAAAATCTGATTAAAATATAATTTAAAATGTCTAAAGCAGTTGAGTTATGAGAAATAACTGCCTACGGCTCCAGCCTCACACAACTCACCCACTACCATGATGTTGAGCTCAAATCCCTGTTTCATGGCCTTCCTCCTCATCTGCTCCAGGATGGCGTCAATGCCCACGTAGCTGAAGTCCACGCTGGGTTTCTCCAGGCATGTGGCTGGGGGCATCTCTTGTATAACCGACTCTGCCATGATGCTACTGCTGCTGCTGCTACTGCTGCTGCTGTAGCTGGAAATGACCTCTGACCCTGAGGACATGAAGAGAAGATGCAATGAGGAGCCATATGTCATGGGGTATTTCGTTTTAATCCTCATATGCACTCCACAGCAGTCAACAGCATTCAGGCTACAGTGTATTTTATAAGTCTGATTCAGACACTCTTGGAGAGAATGTGCTTCTACACAGTTTGATCATAGACATAATAAACAGGGACCTCATCTCCAGCTTGCAGCCAGTTAGCACATTTTTACTTCTCGAGTTATACAAATATACATTTATCTGAGGCTTATTATAGGGCCAAAAATGTTCTCATCTCTCTTCATTTGCATCCATCATGAGAAAATGCCCCATCTCCACATTATCTCCAGACATTATTTAGAGTACAACAATCTTATGACTCCTCAGTGATTGGATCGGTTTGGGATCCCACTAGACTACAACAGACGTCAAGGCACATTGTGTATAGATTATGATCAGATCGCTGAAACCAAATTTGATCTGAGACATATTTTGGCCACATTTAAAAGTTTAAATGCAAATGTGTTTTTATGAAGTGCATTCAGCTGCACATGTAATATGTAATAATGTTGCGCTGATGAATCGCATACACTACGTCACCTTGAAGAAATGTGAGAAATCACCTGGAATGCCTGAGGGAGTTATAATGACAGGACATTTTTAATGCATTCTAATGTCAATTCCAAACATGTTTCAGTTAACGCAACCTGCATGTAAGTAGAGCGAGACACATTGGATCTGGATAAGAAACTCATGTCAATTCCAGGTGAAAGGGTACCACAATGACAGTTGCTAATCTAGGTAATGTTTCAATGTACATTTGAAACCAAAAGAATTTCAACTAACCAATTCAAATGTTCTCCCCGTACACAAAATCATGTAACAGGAAATTCAAAAGACACTTCACATGAATTAAACAAATTCATTTGTCTAAAAAAAAACTCCCACCAGACTCCTTAGTGATAAAAAGACATGAACCTCTTCCTTTGTGTGAGAAACGCCCATATTTAGATACTCATGTAGCGATCAAAACACCATGCTAGCAGTTAAAGACATCCCTACAAGATGCAACAAAACTTCAACAGGAGTCAATGGAGCCCCGGAGTGTACCTCTTTAGCAGGCTCCATCACAAAGCCTGCGGCCCCATAGCGAGCCCCATGGATCAGCGAGTCCTTCCAGCAGACAAAGCAGTTAAAAATTCTTCAAGTCAGTAACTTGATCCACTGGCAGCTTCTCAGGGCTCGGTACAGTTATTCAGAAAGCCTGTCGGCTCCTCTCCACCCTGTCAGGGCGTCGAGCCAAAAGACCCACAGCCACTGGATTCCTCGCTTCACAAAAGACCCGCTCTTCCCCAGAGACTCTCCAATGTTACATTTAATTACAGGTACGCTATGACAACCAGCAGCACAAAAACTTGTTTTGAAAAGTAGCTGATACGATTAGAATGTGTTCACAAGATGACAAACATCGTTCTACTCACTGGTTCAGTCTTATGTCTCACCTTGACTGCGGGGAGGTGATGAAAGAGAAGAGTATCCATCTCTTTCAACAAAGAGAGTTGACAACAAAATATTCAAGTTATTTGCATAAAGTATGTGCATAAATACTATCATCGATTCAATGATATTGATGGACATATTAAAAAATTCTACACTATTTTGCCTAAATAAATAATTATGAAATAAAAAACGAAACTATAAAATGTAGATGCACAGATATTACAATTATGTCCAATAAGTAATCAATAAATAGCTTTTGTGTCTTTATAACTAAACGTATAAATAAATAAATAATACCTACATAAATGTGAAAATAGGTAAATAAATAGTTATGGGGGAAAAAACACTTTCATTTTGAGATTTGCCAAAGATTATATTTAAAGGAGTTATTACATTAGTATTTTTAAAGTGTCTGTCTGTGTCTGTGTCTGTGTCTGTGTCTGTGTCTGTGTCTGTGTTCACTTGGTTTGTTTGGTCCGGACAAAAAATAACATAAAAATAACATTTAGTCCTGTTCCATTTAGCGTTCACATTGGCATTTTAACACTGAGCTAAAAGGCATAGGGATATGCTCACAACCTGATTGGTCGGCTTTTGTTATGTATATTTCACGACTGAACTTTCCAACATCCAAAACAATGCTGTGTGCTGGGCTAAATGCACTTTCTGTATGTGCGTAGCCTACATATGATGGTATTTTGACCAGCTGAGAACTCGTGAAAAGCTTATAAAATGTGTTAAGGAATCAAAAAAAGAGGCAGGAATCCCTGCAAATGAAGATCTGCTTTGAGGAAACTCGGTTTCTGTTCAATGTGAACTGACAATGATAAAGTAAAAGTCTCTAACACCAGCCGATAACTGATATGGTACTGATAAATCGTTTCATCCAATGTCTTCAGTCAAATACAAAGTAAAAATAAGCTGACAGGTTTGCACTCTTTAGCTTCCTTTTGTCAGCGTAGACTGGAAACATAAAACCGCAAAGCCAGGGGAACAACTAAAACACCATCCCAGCATGGAAAGAGGCAAAGGGGAGCACTATGCACATCTCAACAACACTCTTACACTCACCTGAATGAGGAGAAGTGACGATTTGTGCTTAAACAGCTGAATTAGCTCTCTCTCTCTGCTCTGATTAAGCATTCTGGGAACAGATGGCAGGCATGTGGCAACAACACTTTTCCTATGAAAAAGGCTGTCTGAATAGAGAGTCATATTTCCCCACCAGTCTGTTTATACTGCAGTTACACTGCACTCGGTGAAGAGACACACAAAGCTTCCACTTCTAATGGCCAACAGACCACTTCACTTCCTCAGTTCATTTAAAACTGTTTGCATCCCCTCCTCCTTTCCATTTAGCCAGGTCAAGGCAAGAATCACCTTCTTCACATTCCACTGCTTGGGATCCACCCCAACATCCTCCTCATGGGTAAATACACATTGATGAATGCAGAGGTAAAGAACACTTTGGTGTTGGACTTCACAATGAGCCTAACATGAATACGTGTTGAAAAAGTCATCTCAAGCCCCTTTTTTGCCATTGTCAACAGAGGTTAAAGTGATACAAAGAAGCATCATAATGGCCCATGCTGAATTTAGACAAGGCCACTGTAAAAATAAAAAATAAAAACTCTCAAAGCGAACAGAAGACAGTTAGCAGAACAGTTTTTTTCTATTTATGCCTACTCCTGATTCAAGTGAAATGATCTTATATACAATACAACAGGCCTTTAAAGAATTTTTTTTACTGACTGTTGGCTGAACATCTGATGCATAAGGTACACAAAATGGGAAACACTTTCAAAGTTATCATTTGAATTCTACAGGATTTCTGAAAGACGTGTCACGTTCTTTAACAGTCCACCTAAAAACGAATGGCCAGACTTACAAAAGTAAGGGAAGTTCACGACACCTAATTAATAATTCATTAGATGCACGCTGGTCTATTATTGTAGGGAAATCGACTTTACATTTTCACACCCCTAAACATGACATGGAACAAAACAAATTCTGATGTGTTGCTTTACATGTTGGCCAGATGACATCTTGGGCGGTTCTTCGCCAACAAAATATGCAATGGAGTCCAGACCTTCTGCCGTTAGTCGGAAGTCCTGGGTATGCAAGACTAGTTCCATGTAAAACTTCAGGTGGAAAAAGGCATGTCTGGGCCAGAGAACTTGGCTCCATATTGTTTATTGTTTATTGTTTATTGACTTTATCAGCTTCATTATAGGTACCCAAAGACGTTTGTCGGAGGGGAACACTGAATTATTTTGCTGTTACAGTGAATTGTCAAAGCATATTTACTCAAGTTAAAATACAAGATTAAAAGAAAAGGAAGAATAAAATACTTAATAAAGGTATTGTTAGCTCCTAAAACCAGGAAGTATGAACATAAACAACAACAACAACAACAACAACAACAACAACATGTCCTTATATGACATATCACTTATGGTATTTAAAATGATTGCCCAAATATAACATTTAAATTGTACTGATTGCTAAGAATTTTATTAGGATTATATTCAATCTTTAATTAAAACTACTATTCGAATTTAACTACATTGCTTTTCTGGCCGTAAATGCAGTAAATCCATGAAAAATCCCAAACACATTTGTCCCTATCATACACCAGGCACAATGTGGTGCTAGGCACAACGAAAGTGTTTTTTGCTAATATCAACCCGACGCAGTTATCATTTTCAAAATTGAAACTGTGTACATAAATATACAAATACCTACGTCATAATGGTAATGAATATGCACTTTGATCGTTAAAGTAGGGCCCTAAAACTCACAATTATGACTATAACTATTCTTATCAGAGTGAAATATTCAAAATGCTCCGTAGATTTTGGCATATTCATTTCAAATAGCAACGATCCAGCCGAGGATTTTTAGGTACGTTTATTTCTGTTAGTGTCTGGGAATGTTAAACCACAAAAAAATCAACATTGATAATAAAAACTTAAAAAATATGTTTTATAAAATGTTTTAAAAACGTTTTAAACAAAATACTAAATTTAAATCAATATATTTTTTCATGTGAATGAGTAGGCACAATAATCACAATGATAGGCACTCACATCAGTTTAGAGCAAAAACTCTAGACACCATACATTAGTCAAAAGTCTTGTGGACACATAAAACTGTGTTTTGTGGCCTCAATTCAGTGACTTACATTTTTTGTTTTCAATAACCAAAAAATGTTATACTCTCAAAAATAAAAATATAAATGTACATACATGTTGCTCACATATTATGGTAGCCCAGTTGGTGCTGAATACAGTGTAATGACACTTTTGCTTTTAATGTTTATAAGCAACTGTAAAGCACAAATGTCAGAGCATATCAAAACTTCTAAAGGGCTCCAAATCTAACTCAGACCTTGAAGGGGTTAAATTATCTTACAAAATGGAGTTACTTTTAATCAAATTAATTAATGAAAATTAGCTATATTAATCACCACCACACTGAGAAATCACATGAAATCCAAACGCCAGTCAAATGAGTAAAGACAGCTGTCCGCCACTGCATTCAATCACGACTGTAGGAAAGTGCAGCTGTACCCTGAATGAGCAGAGATGATAAATTAGAAAAGATGATAAGATATAAAAATTATCTCGAGACATATGCTTACTTTAAATTTCTGTAAGGGAGAAAGGTTTTAATAACAGAAAACAAAGCATCGCAAGAAACTTCGGTCACACCGCTATTTTTGTCTCTGCAACGCCTGTCAGCAAAGCACATTTTCTCACCTGAGCATGTGGATATTTTTTTCCACAACATGAACCAAAATATAAACGATAACTATATACTGACTGGCGGTGCTTTATTAGCGTTCTTTCCCCATTCGCGCTGCTTGAGCTTATGATGCTATTGTTGTTTTTTTAATAGTTTTTCTTTACACATTGTTTAAGGTTTTAAAAGAAAACCTTCAGATATAAATGTAAGGTTGTTGTGTATATTGCCTAAACATAAGCTTGTTCAGAAATTATGACAAACTTAATGAATACAAAAATAACATCTCTTTCTCGTTAAACGTCATTTAAATAAACAAATATTCGAGTGTGTTTTTAATATTGTATAGGCCAAATATTGTAATACAATATTTTTTGAAAAATGCCCATCCCTAAAAAGTTTGGTGTCAGTAGATGGGAAGTCCCCCTGGCCTATACGGTTCTAGAAAAAAAGATTTACTTGCTGCCTTTAGCTGAATTTGGAAGAGACCCTCTTTGGCTCACAGTAATGTCCGGAATCTTAATACCCTCAAACAAGGAGAGAGCTCTACAATAGACGGAGGTCACTAAACAGCCCACCTGTATTGACAAAGGAATCTACAAACTGCACACAAATACTGGGTTTTACTTCACTAAACACACACAAGTCAAGCAATTGAAAACAGTGTTTCCCTTCATTTTAAAGGAACTGTGTTTCAGAGAAGAACTCGTCATGTCAGTTTGTTGAGTTTATCAAGAGCAGATTTCTTGGCAATAAACATACAACTTCTTCAGAACAGTTTTTGAAGAAATGTTTGCTTGTGACATTTTTTGTACCCATCTGATCTTGGTTCAGCTTTAACGTCTAATGGGATAAATGTATTAGCCATCACTGAAAAACATATTTAAAGCATCTAAACTCTCTGACAACAGGCAGAGCCACAACAGAAGAAACATGCTGACCTACAAACCTATGATTTCCCTTCATAGAGGACCATGTGACGTCTTTCCTGAGTGATATTGTGAAACTCGAAAAAGTAAACTGACCCCACAGACTGTCATACAGAATGGTAATCTATGCCAGTAAAAAGAGCTGTGAACACAGGTGCCTGCGCACATTCAGAGTGACCCCATAAATCTCCAGTACCATTAGCCCGAGTATTACAACCTTGCCATTTAGCAAAACAGCTGGAAGACATTAAAATCCTATTAACAGAAAGCAGAAAAAACCCTAAATAAAAGGCTAATATGTAATATTACGGCCTGCTTATGTAGATAATGTCCAGACAGAAATGTATTAGACAAATTGACCTTCAGTGTCTGGTTGCAAAAAAAAAAAATCCTTAGTATTTTGTCACTAAGGGTTATCTTAAAGGGATATTCACCCTGAATTAAAAATAAAGCCATCTTTTACTCACCATGCTGTTGATTCAATACCCTATGTCCTTATATCTTTTTCGGACCTCTGAAGCAGATATCTAAATAAATAGTCCTTCATGCGCTCCTTCCTATAATGGCAGTGAATAGCGACCAGGATAAAACATTACAACAATTATACAAAAGTATCACGCAATAATACAGTGAGATGTGCGCCATATATGGAAAGTGTTCAGGCGGCATACTATAAAGTTTTGCGTGAAAGAAACCTTATTATTCAGTCAAAACACTGAGCTCGGCCGTTACTCTGTGCCAGAACACTAGCCTGCTATGCCAGCCATGTAAATGGGCCAAACATACCCATAATTCAGGGTATGCAGGATTATTTCTTTTACATTTCAGATTATGATGTCTGAAAAAGATAGAAGGACATAGGACATTGGAACAACAGCAGTGTGAGTAAAACATGGCTTTACTTTCATTTCAGGATGAAATATCCCTTTAACTTAAGGGTCTGCAATAAATTAAAGGAACATTTTATTAAAATCTCAAAAAAAATGTTGTCATTCACTTGCCTTCATGTTAATTCCAATCCCATATGACTTTCAATGCATGACAACAATTAAAATGAAGGAATTAGAGCTGTAGCTTTTAAGAATCATAAAAGAAGCACACAGAAAAAGTCCATAAGACTTGTACATTACACAAGCAACTAGCTGAGCAACAGGCTGAAATAAATAAATAAACAAATAACTTATTTTGTGTTATACAGTAGAAAAAAAGTCATGGATTAGGAACAACATGGCCAAGTAAATTAGGTCTTTTTTTCATTTTCGGGTGAAGACATTATAAAGAAGGATCTTAAAGTGAGATCAAAGGCCGTAGTGAAAAAGCTTGCAACTCTCTCTCATTCCTGTGCGTCATCTCTTTGTGAACCGCTATGACGGACAGAGTGTCGACTGACAAGTTTTGGGGGCCTTCACCGCTAACAGACTCTACGCCTGAGGAGAAAACTGTTAGACGGGCCAACTGAACACTGAAACACCGTAAAACATTGTAAGGGTGAGAGGAGAGGTGAACACACAGTCCTGCCGCTGATGATTAGCGGTTTCCTGGATCGGGAATGCTGGAACCCCAAGACTTGTTTTTAACCAACATGGGATCTTATACAAATAGCGAATCTGTTTCCAAGCCAGCATCAGAAAAACATTTGACATTTTTGACATAATGAGAACCAAATCACAGTTCCTGCCATTACAAACAACACAAGCATCTATTATGATCATCAGTGAGAATTCAACTACATTTTACATGCTTTTTTTTTAATGAGCCATATCTCAGTGGTTAGTTAAAAACAATCCAACAAGACCCCAAGAAATTACAGTCTCAGTGGACGAAAACAGTGAACGAACTTTCCAGCTGAAACTGAAGAGTTGGACGGTATTAGTCCACTCTCTGTTTTCAATTACAGGCAAAAAAAAACAAAACAAAACATCTTTCATCTAACACTGTCTCCAAGCATGCAATAGCTTTGTAAATAGAAGCCAGTGACTCTGCAGTAAAAAGAGTAAGAAGAGTGGAAGTCACGCTGAACGATTATTCCTCTCAGCCTGAGGTAAAGGTTGCAAATCACAGAATGTGTCAAAGGTGGGACACTTGTAAAGTAGACCCAGAGGATTTGATTTGCAAGAGTGTAAAGAGGAAGAAACAGCCTAATCCCAGTCTAAGGTGAATCGGTGGGTGTTCAGATCAGACCACAAATCAAAATGTAGCAACTTCCTGTTTGGGCCATCGCAAATTGATGCCACATTGAGCAGCCTTCTAACCGTCCAAACAAACATTATATTTAGTCATAATAGATGTACGGAGAAAAATAACAGTCTCTTTAGTAAGGATGCAATGATATTAAAATTCTGATAAGCTGAAAATTATTTTTTATGTTATGTGCAGAAATATAAATAGCTAATAACAAATGTGACACTATTTATACATTATACATTTATAATTTTTTAATGTCATAAGTGATTGTAGACATTGCATTACAAATCTGTATTATGTAAAATTAATATTTAAGATTTTCTGAAATATTATAATTCTAAAGCTTTAATTATTATTATTGATTTTAAATATAAAAAAAGACAACATTTTGGGTCATTAAGAAATTATGGATAAATATTTATTTATTTATTTTAGACACATACTGATCATAAGTGGCAGTAAAATACATGCTACAAAATGATTTTAAATTATTGTTATTTTCACTTTTCTATTCATCAAATACCCCTGAAAAATCCACAAAAGGAGCAAAACTGTTTTCAACATTGATAAAAATAAGAAATGCCTCTTGAGCATATAATCATTCTATTAAAGCAGCACTAGGTAACTTTTCAACCTTCATAATATATTTTTTAAGACTCTTGTGATGATAAATCGACTTACAATAGGTTGAATGACACGTCTGCCATAGCTTGATGTGGTCTGTATCGTTTTTAATCGTACTTTTAAACTTCGGGTTTCGGGTAGTAACCCGAGAAAAAAAAGAACTACAAAATTCGACTGCTTTACGGCATATACGTCACTTCCACCAACACCCACACTTCCTTAAATTCGGATGTGCGAGCCCAACTTTGTTCGTCGGATAATATAGTCATGTCTGAAGCAGCACAAATAAGAAAGAAAAGGTTTTGTTGGAGGAAAGCAATAAGAGGAAACGAAAAAGTGATGGGATTAAAGGCAGGACGAGGACCAGCGTTTGCTCGTTGGCGTGAGCTGAAGGAGGCGTGCCCGACCGATGCTGTCCTGCTTGTTATGGTGATTACCTACCACGCAAACATTGAACTGAAGTATCATATAGATTCTGTAAAACGCTAACCAATAGACTACTATAATGACGCTGGCTTGTAAACGTGAGCATCGCGATTATTTGGCGTTTGAAAAAAATAAAACCCATGAAATTATATTCATATGACATGCTGAAACATATGCCACTGACTGTAACGTTACCTGGGATGAAGACATTTCATATGCGACGCCAGAAGAACACCTGCATGTGAACTCCTCTTGCAGTTTTCAGGGGAACTGTTAGTGTTGCACCAACCCGCGGCTCCACTTTTATGAAGTTATTTGGCCCGCCCCGCACCACTGTATATATTTTTACAACCCGCCCCGCACCCACGACCATTAAATAGACATACAGGGTCCGACTCCGCGGGTTATGAGACGACCCACGCATCACTTGTTCAGGGCTATCAGGGTTGTCATGTCAACAAATGCACGCGCGATGGCATCCCCTGTTGTAGGATGACAGAGCTTACGACAGTATTTGAGGACATTATTTTTTCCAAACTGTAGGGAGACCCCGAGAGCAAAAGTTGCCAAGTGCTACTATTTGCAATCATGGATATAAATAACATTTTAAAATATAATAAAGTAGAAAATAGTTATTTTAATTTGTACTATTTTCCAATATATATATAAAATCTTTTTATAATGAATATATTGATATATAATCTTTTTTTATTTTTTATCAATTTATTAATTTTTTGATCAAATGCAGCCTTGGTGAGCATAAGACACTTTCAAAAACATTTAAAAAATAGATCTAATGCCAAACTTTTAAACAGTAGTGTAGCCCCAAATCCAATATTGACATATGGATCAATCAAAATGGCATCTAGTTGATAACCAGTATGGTAACTATATGGCACATGTCTGGCCTTTATAGTCTTAACTGCACCTGTATCTTTTGCCGAAATCATGCAGCCACTTTAATGGCGAGGAACCCCGGATGACCAGGCAGACATGAGCTGTATAACACAAACATACATTTAAAATATGCAATATAACTCCAGCAGATATGACATTTCCTGTGAGTTCTGGGAAAATGGTCACAAACTCTTTCAATGTGTCTGTTCTGTTCTTCTCTTTACACATTCCCCCACATATGATTAAAAAAGGGGAATATAGTTCATTTATCTGTCATCTTGACAAGATAAATCCAGTCAAAAGGTACCATTACTGTTTCAAAGACTGAGAAAATATAGGCATTACTCAGGGGAGCAATCACATTACTACAACCTTTCTCAATCTTTCTTAGAAGTAAAAGACTCCAGAAGAAAAAAAAACTAAGTACTGCATAGAATAAGCCTGAGGACATGCATTATGCAAGAACATGCATACAATTTAAGATTATGATTAAGCTCCGGCAAACTACAAAAGACACCCAGACCCAGAGGCAAGATCCAGCCAGTTAGAAAGTTACAGAATGACTCTAGCAAGGTCAGGAAGATCAACAACTCGACACACAAGAGAGAGGGAGAAGGACAAAAGGAAAGAGGGAATAGGCAAACTTCTGGCCCCCTGCAGAGAGTGATTCAATGCAGAAGGGAAATTGATGTTAACTCTACACAAACACGGAGTGCAAGACTCGTAGTGTTTGTGTAGGTGTGATGACCGCTTATTCAGCGCTGGGCCGGAGAAGGTGACCTGTGAAGCGCAGGGTTGTAAAAGCAGATGGTGATGCACACAATGGAAAAATGTCTGGAAGTGAGGAATATCGTACTCCCAAACTGGCAAAGCACAGCAGAAGTGTAAGTGAGCGATAAGGATGGTGTGAAAAACAATATGGAAGAGGAAGCGGTCTGCTCATCAAGTTTTACATTGAAAAAAACTGAAATGAAAATAAATGTGACTTGGCTAACAAGCTCACCAACTCCTTATGTTGTTATAGTACGTACTGCAAACTTTCCCGACTGCCAAAACATTCATGTGCAAAGAGGAAATGTTCTGCCAACAAGCTTTTAGTTGAAATGAAGTCACTTGCAATCCATTCCTAGACACGAGCCACCTGTACAGCATAGCTGGAGTGATAGCGCCTTTGGAAATATGGTCCTGGCATTCTTACAGTAGTCCCAAGAAGATAAAGTGTATCTTTGGAACGACCAGAATGACCTTTGGAAGATTCATGGATCTGACTTCAAGGTGAAAGAACCAACAACCAGAAGAAACGCAACATCTGGGAATCAGGGCAAAACTGATAAGCGCGCAGTGACATAACTTCTACAATGCGGACAATCAGTGAAGATCACATGAGAGATAAGATGAGAGATAGAAAGAATGCAATTGTGAATGCTTTTCCTCAGCATGCTTCAGCTCTCAGGCAAACAGAAATTCTAGTAGCAAAAAGGCCTTTTACATTCAGTATCAGTTCTTCAGAATCCACTCAATGGAGTTTCCTGTACTGTACACTATCTGTATCGAGATCAATGAACACTCACACATAGTTGAGCGATTAAATGAGTCATATGATTGCCCAAATATGCTCAGAAAATATCTTGATTGGAGTTGTTGATCCTTGAAATGGGTCTCATGACCAACGTGATCATGAACAGACTGGAAAGGTAAGTTACTGTTTATGAAAAATGTATGTTTACTTAAGCATAAATAGCCACTGGCGACATTTAAAGTTTTTCCTGAAAGCTGTTTGAATAATTCAGTCATAATGATGGTAAACACGATTCATTTGTTCACAGGAATAAACATTTTTAAGAGTCTTAAAAAACGATAATTATAGTTTATGAAAATCCCTGGCATGAATTCCATTCCTTGCCACCCGTTAAACCATCTGATATACTTTGCATTGCAAATCAATACTGGTTATACACAGACACTAGCAGTGCCTCATAAAAGCATAAGTGTCAAACTAATGTGCCTGGCGGGTGTTTATGACACTTAAACGCCACTGCTCACCCTTACCACACAACAGACAAAACAGAGGTCCAGGGCAGCCATGCTCCATTACTGCCAAAGACCAAAGAGTTCAGTGCTAGCAGACATATACAAGAAAGTGGAAGCATACACACTATGAAAATTCCCAACAAACACAATTATGGAAAACATTTGCATCCCACAAGAAGTCCTGTGGAGTTTTCAGTGGAAGTGGGCAGAAACCCTCAGAGGTCTGCAGCCCGGGTTTGGGAGCGTATGTTGACTGTATAAATAGAGAAAGGCCGGCGAGAAGTTTGAAATGACTCATCAAAATGAGGAGATTCTCCCAGCTTATGAACAAAATGTTCTGTAGGAAAGGCAAAAAAATGTGGTTTCACTTTGTTAGTATTGAACATATCTGGCTTTCAACAGATCTAATAGTCTTTGACATGCTATAAAAGACAGCCTGTAATAAGACATACAGACTGTGTTAATGATACAGTGGCCTAAACCATTTATTTTTGGTGACTTAATTTCTAAAGCTAAATGGCTGGATGTTAAACCTGTTGACAGCAGGATCGAACGTTGGCTTTGTAGTTACTTCAGCAAAATTATTTTCAAGTTTTTAACATTTTAAAGAACAGTGACAAGTCTGTGAAAGTTTCATGGGTGGCAACTGAAATGGGCTGAAGGAAACAGACTCTCATAAATGAACAAACAGATCATGACATGGACATGACCAGGATAGAGAGGAAGAAAGTTGTGTGGCTTTCTTCCTGGTCTCCTGCAGGATGTGGGGTAGGCAGACACATAAACGACACGTTGAGAAAGTCACTGTTGTAAGTGCAATAGCAATAAATAAAATAAATAAAAAGAGAAAGATCAATGAAGGTCAGATCTGAACTAAAGGGTGAGATGACGCAAATACAAATAAGTAGATTGAAAAAAAAAAAAAAATCTTTCATTTATGTTGAAATAAAACTATAGGAAAAGTTTGAAAGGGAGGCTTTGAGGAGGTAAAATTATACGGGACAAGAGTGTCTGGGTCTCATGCAACCCTGTAACCTGCACACTTTTAATTACAAGGCCAAGAGAGAAGGTGCAGACAGGGAGAAAAGGATGAAAAAGGAGAGCGGAACAGGCAAACACGCCCCCTCTGCAAACTCACAGATGCTTTAGGAGACCTAATAAATCTTCCCTGCTCAGAACTTTCCAACTTAAACATCCGTGAAGCTCTAACATGGAAAACAGGCAGTCTCTGTTAACATGGACAAATCATACTTACACAGACATGTATTTACAGACTCACACACAGAAGTTCAACTTGAGCTGAACTAAACTTTTCTACACTGTTAGTTAACGCTTGTAAAGAAGCAAAGTGCCAGCAGGCAGCAATAGACAACCAAAATAGGAGCGATTACATGAAGGAAAAGGAAAAAGAGAGGAAGAAAGAGTGAAAAGTGTGTTGACCTACCCTCCTGCTCGTCCCTGCTCAGGCTCAAACCTCCAGTGTGAGCCTCAGCTGGAGGCTCTGGGCTTCTCTCTGACTCCACCCATACAGTGTCATGTGACACTAACTTACCACACCCCTCTCCAAATCCACAGAACTCGGTGAAAAGAGATGGCCAGAGGAAAGAGAAAGAGGGAGAGAGAGAGCAGGAGGTCTATCTGCCTGACAAACTCACATGCACAAAGCTTAGTGGCTGGTTAACTGTCTATCCCTAGTACTAAACTGTGAGAAAACAGAGCAGGCTCAGAGTGTGGACTGTCCAGCACCAGTGATTTATGAGCTCTGAATTACCTGAGCCCTTTTGTTCTTCCAACAGGAAGAATTTCTGAGATCTCTATTGAGGGCGAATGTGTTGCATTACAATGACAAAGTTAAGGGGGGGGGGGGGGGGGGGGGGGGGGGTGAAATGCTGTTTCATGCATACTGAGCTTTTTACACTGTTAACGACTTGGATTCCCATCCTAAACATAGACAAAGTTTCAAAAACTAATGCTGGACGTTTGATGGAGTATTTCTGTGTTAAAAATACTCCTTTCGGTTTCTCACAAGTTTCTGAGAGTTTTTTTTTTGAGTATGGGTCGGCTTGACGTTAACAGAGCGGAAGGTCCTTGTATGGGCCGTACGGGCTCTTCTCCCGGTAGGGTGCGCGCGCGCGTGACTAGAGCGAGAGAGGAAATGCACGCCCATAAACACTCTCTCAGCTGCAGATCCAGTCGTCCGTGAACACTTATGTCGTTATAGACCGCGCTGCGCTCCACTTTATTCCTATGAGTGACATCAAGCGTCTTCAACGCTTCAGCACAGCATTCCGGGAAGGCAGCGCTGCATTTGAACCGATTTGAATGCAGAAATGATGGGAAGCGTTACAACATCGCTTTAGTCGCGTCGCAAAGTGGATCTCCATGCCACTGCTGTCACAGGACTTCACCAAATCATACCAAAGAAGTGTGTTTTTGACGGAGCGGTCCCAGCGATAAAGGTTCGGTCCTGCTTTGGAAGCAGCCGGTGAGTAAAACTGCTTCAAATGTCTGTGCTGTTGGCTATCGTCGCGTGAGTAAACATCAGTAAACGACACGATCGCGTGCTTCGCCATTCAAATGCGCTAACGGTTACTCCATTGCTGTTCTCTGTATAACGTTACACTAGTCTGACGTGCAAAACCGTTTCGCTTGCTACTGCTAAGGTTTATTCGCATACAACAGTCCATAAACCGAATCATGTCCTCATAAACTGCGAGTAAACACACACAAATGTTGACAGGCCACTAAATACAGTACATACCACAGAGACGGACGTCCTGCTGTTACTGTTTCTCCTGCTCAATTTATTACAGAAAAAATCTGATCTCCGAATCTGATCCTGCTTCTCAATCAGCTCCCTAGTTCACTAGTCAAGGCACTGATTAGGACATAAGTCAATGGGCTGACTCCCTGATCAGTGCCCTGACAACTGAACTAGGAAGCAGATTGAGACGCACCCTGATTCTGGATCAATAGCCATGGGTTTCTCCACGCTTGAGGACGTCACCGCTTTGTTCACGATCGATCGTCATTCTTTAGCTCCGCCCACACGATACGCCTCCAGCCGCTCGTTTTTTTCGGGAAAGACTCGGTACAGCCTATATTTCTTTTATAAATATAACAAAACTAAAGACTTTTCAGAGATATGAAGGATGCAATACTACTCTATAGGTACTCAAGATTGACATGAGATTTACTGAAACTGAGTGTTTCACCCCCCCTTTAAGACACCCACCCTGATTTGCAAGAAAGTACTCTGGTATTAAAAAAGATATTTTATATATATATAATCTCAATTTATGTCATGACTTATGAAATTAATCCTAAAACTATGTCAGTACTTGCCCTATTTGAGACTAATCAAATTTCTTGAAGCGCAACATCCCAATACTAATAAAAGCATTTTCACTATAGTGATCTCAGACTTTTGGCCCTATCTTTTTCAGTTTCTCCAAACTCCAAATCCAAACCAAGAGGGAAAAAACACATGCTTTCAATCACAAAGAGCGATCAGTGTCCCAAAATCAAAAGCAGATCTCACATCACTCCCGCAGAGTGTTTAGATGAAAAGCTGCACCTTAACCTTTACAGAAAACATCATCAGCATACAGGGAGGATTAGGATACATCATCGGAATCATTAAGCCCACCTGTCCGCTTTTTATTCACCTACGTCTGAAATATTGCTGTGCATGCGTGTTTCATGTCTAGTCTTTGCTGCAAATAAGAGTTGTATTTTCGAGGGAAGACTCGAAAATGACTAATAACATTGTTTACATTATTGAATTAGACGTGCCAGATAACTGCGGTCATTCCAAACATGTCCCATGAAAGTGAACAGGGAGCACTCATGGCAACTGATGCAGGGCGTCATAAATCACAGGCCAGGGCTCTTGACAACAGCCCACTTCCCTTCTTTCACGTGCCAGAAGGGGGGTTCAAGTTTGAACAGCACTTTTATTAACTCGGAGCAAAAATAAACCCTTCCGATGTTTGGCTGATTTTATAACAAATTTCAAGAGCCAGCATACACTGTTCTCTCAGGGCAAATCCTTCACTCATTGCATCTCTGGACTTTTCCAGGAAGCCTGCTTTCTGCTTTACTTCTGAAATGCTTGTGAAAGTAGCAAACTCTGTATTTAAAGGGAGACCGCATACTGGATAATTCTCTTAAACCTGTGATTAGAACAGCATAGACATTTGCTTAATTGCTTGAGCATTTCCCCCAAATGAAAAAAAGAAACTTACTCCATTTTTTAAGTTTTCAAAAGATGCCCTTTTTGTAAGAATCCTGTGAGATCTGCTCCTCTCTTCCAACATCAGCCAGCAGGAGATCTTGCTGACATGTACCCATCATATATTGATAACCGTTCGAGCTCATCTAATCGCCAATGTTTCTGTCAGAGGAAGAGCATCTACTGACTGACTTTGACTGCGTTCCATATTCAGTTTCTGGAAAGCCCTGTGTGCAGATGTTAGAAGAAGAGAAAGAAGCTGGAGTGGAGAGACCCTCGCTAGGAGGTCTTACAGCAGATAAACAATGGAGCTGTGCCATCTTTGTTCCCCAGTGCTGAGAAAAAGGGGATGATTTATTCCTCGGTAAAACTAATGCAAACCAGTCGTCTCAAGGCTTAATTTTTTACAGTGGTCACGTACAGAGTTTCAGCGGTTGTGAGTGTGTGTAATACAAGAAAGCACTAGATATTGTTATGAGCCAAACACCTCATACAGCACATAGAGGAGCAACTTTCATTATAAATTAGCTGAATTCTAGCCAGTGACAAAAATGTCAATTAGAAAATTTTCAGTCTATAATCTCATGCTTTTTGGGTTTTCATTTGTAGTTCAGAAACATGATTACTCTTGAGCTGCTAGTTTGCCTCAATGGAATATTATTAACCAGATTTAATGAGCTACATCCATCTGCTCAAATGTTATTCATTTGCATCTTTGTAGCAGCAGAAACTAAAACCCCAGTCCATATAAAACAAACAAGATTTTGGAATCAGATCATTATTAGATCATGATTTGGCACCAATTACTCACTCACATCAGGGTCCCAGTGGTTAATTTAGATTTCTTCCTACTTAAACCACAAGAGTAAACAGAGAGAGCTATTACTTTATATAAAGTCAAACAGTCTTAGATAACCATAAACCATTTTGCATTAGATTACTGGGTCTGCTGGGAGCTGTGCAGAGAAATAAGTCCATAGGTATTACTATTGGAAAGGTATGAATAGATGTTAAACAAAAAAAAAGGGATTTTTACCAGAAGTTTTGCCAGGTTTCTGAAATCTTTGAAAGATTTTTAATTCTTTTAACTCTAACTTTTATAACTTTTATTTTTCGACAGAGATGAATTCCAATTTCTTTTGTGTTTTCTGCATAGTGTTAGCAAAAGTAAAAAAAAAAATCCACAAGTTTACTGTGGAGTCTTCGATTTTATATTCACATCAAAATAAAACAAAACTGTGGTTTAGTCAGATGGCTATTCTGGTCTAAATGGGCAGTTCTTGACAAATTGAACTTAACTAGATTTTTCATAATCATTTAGTTATATAGTTTATATATGTATTTAAACTGGGCCATTAATTTAGTAGAAAAGTGAAATTATTTTTTAATTTGGTGCCTACTAGACTGAGAAAAGACAGAAAATGCATTGTCGTCTCATGGGGATAAAAGACAACAATTCCCAGAATGCACTTGCTTTGCTGCCCTACGAGGCCACTCCCAAAGCCACTGCTACTGGATCACTTTCCCACCACGTTCATTTTCATAAAATCAGTTCAGTTAGAAAACAGACACTACAATAAAAAAAACTGAACATGTCTGTTCAATATAATGTGATTTAGCCGCTGAGCGGGAGTCAGATTACATTCATCGTGATGAGAGCTGAGTTAAGCGCGGCCACAGCATACATACACGGCCCGTGTTCAGTCTGATGCTTTTTCAGTTCATGCCTTTGGAAGCTTAACTTAAATTTAAGAAGTTGAAACACTCACTTTGCTCTGCACCAAAGACAACAACGAGATTTGATGCCTACATTTAAATGTAGCCTTTATGGCAAAAGCAAAAAAAAAATTAATATCAGACATTTATCAGTTATCATTTTTAAAATTCAAAACAATCATCCTCGTATTTGCCAAACTTATTGGAGCCTCCCTAACCAGTAGTCATATGTCTGTCTACTCTGCATTTCTCCAACACAACAGAAAAAGAAAGAAAGACTGGCACATCACAGCAGGCCACCAAGGGAATGCCCATTATCATGACGTATGCAGAAACGGCTATATCAGATGACTAATCACTCAACATGCTTCACAACAAACAACAAGAGTGTCACTTTACAACATCTTGTCTCCTCATCCTTCTGACTGCACAATGACCCCAGCCTCAGATCCAGTGCTAATTTGTCTGATCAACAGCTTGGCCCGCACTGCTGGGATTGGGTTTATCCCCTGAAGAACATGCAGATAGACAGAGAGGAACAGATATCATTATTCCCGCTGGATGCCAAGAGACATGATATGCCCACAAGCTGATGTCATAAACCGTGCCAGCTTGTCCATCTGGCCCTAGGTGTGGAGAGGATGGGGGTGAGGGGTACAGCTGGCACAGAGGGTCTCTGACCCTGACACAAGGGCAGGGGAGACAGCTGTACATGCTTATCCCCAGTCAAAACCGCAAGGCCAAGTTGAGAAAGAGGAAGCCTGGGGTTTGTAAAAGGATAAGAGCTGCAGAAATCACACACTCACAGTTGTGGCAGGCCCCCTTCACACCACGGCCCCGCAGAGTCAGGACCAACAGCCAGAACTGACAGTGAGATTACGGACTCTAAAGCCTTCATACTGAGTCTATGAGTTTGTTTGTTGCCTTTGATATGTTTCTTTTTAAACACTACCATTCTGCCACTGATCATTTCATATGTAATATTGATGTTTTGTCAAAATTAGAATCCATCAGGTAAAATTGGTAAAATTATTTTAAATGATTGCCTAATTTTGATTACATTTAAAGTTGTCACAGAGGTACAGAATATGTCAAATTTAGTTGTATTACAAATTGCAAATAAATCACTATTATTTGTTGTAAAAGAAAGAAAGTGTAGTGAAAAAATATTAACATAAAATATATTTCTTAAAAAAGACTGCCCAGGCCACAGTCATGGGCTGTGTCTTAAACCGGCCCCTATTTGAGGGGAAAGCCATTTAAAAGTTGTCACCAAAAACATAATGGACATTAAGTGCACTAATTCAATCCCACAATGCACCGCAATGAGTGCACACTTCTGTACGATCAATGGCTAGAGAATACCCATAATGCACTGTGAGAGTCGTGAGCGGAATTAATTCCTGTGTCTCTCCAGAAGATGGCACTGAATCCTTCATCCATGCATCTTCCAAAACATGCTGATCCAGCATAATATCATAAGAGGTATCAATTTGTTTTATTGATCATTTAATTTTAATTAAGGTTTATACATGCTAAATCCATGACAGAGTTCAAGATAAATCGTTTCATAACACTTTAAAAAAAATTCAGGTCTCTGATCACAAGTGACTGATCACATCTAAATTTTTCAGTTGGGCAAATTGAATTTCTGTGATTTAAATTGCATTAATGTGATCAGTCACTAGAAAATGTTTAATTGCAGACTCTTTTTTTTACAGTGTACTGGAGCTGCCAGTTGGCTAAGTTTCAAATGATTACTAAACAGCAAGCAGAAATTATGCAAGAGCATCAACTCTTCCATGCCCAAATTCATTAAGTGTCCAAATTCACTCAACACTTGTTTTCATTCGCTCACTCAAGTGGACTATATTAGTAATTTAGGGAATAGTGAATGAGGGTATATGGGGTGATTTTGTGATTTTGAACAAAGCAATTAAAAACATACACTTCAGATTTTATATTCCTAGCATTACATAACCCAAAACAAAGCTGGAAAAAATTATTGAACAGACCAACTCTAAATCATTGTGATAAGCGTAATGACAGTCTGCCAAATGTTACAACAATCTGAAATGTATACCAATATGCTGAATTACAAGAAAAAAAAACAAATTCATAACATATGAATACAATTTTTTTTTACATGGGAAACACTGATTGAGCAGCAAACCTCAGAGGGCGGCTGCCACCCTGTTTTCCAGAGCTGTTGGGAATGTAGAGTCATGGTGAGGAGGCTGTTAGAGAAAACAGAGTTAGATGCAGTCAAAGGCCTGTTTGTCCCCATGTGTCCGAAACCGCTGCATGCTTCATGCAGACAAGAAACCACCACTCGCTTCCGCACCACACAGCAGCTCTTTTGTTCTCACCAGCACAGAGCCTGAGGAGGAGACATGTGAACCCTTGTTGGAAGATGACTTAGGAAAACTGCTGCATCTAGACCGATTCCCATTTCTAAACATCTCCCTCAGATCAGAGATCTATTCTAGGCCAGTGGTTCTCAGTAAAAATAAAATACATTTTAAATATATGGTTTTAAACAAGTTGACTCACTTCATGATTAGTAATCCTATTAAGCTTGGATATTTCTTAATTCCTAATGTAAAATCTATATGTTCTGAAAACCACTGATAGGCCAAGGTGACTTACTAACCTCAGGATCAACTCTTTCTGTGGGAGAGGAGAAAGAAAGGGAAGCTTCAAATCAACGAGTTAATATAGAACCGCTGACCGAAGAGAAAACATCCACACACACACACACACACACACACACACACACACACACACACACACACACACACACACACACACACACACACACACACACACACACACACACACACACACACGTATCAAAACTATGTAAACTCCTACTGCTTGTGTGAATCGAGGGGGATGCGACCAAAGAGAAATAAACTCTTGATATTAGCATTTCAAAGCTGCCACAGTAAAGTCAATTTCAAATGAAGCATGCAGGCGTCTCACGAGGCGGTGTGTGTGACGTGGTCCTGAGGGAAGCACACATGGGGGGAGTCAAAGGGATATTTCAGAATTAAAATTTCTACCACCATAGTCTACCACAGAGGTTTCTCTATGATTTTTGTGATTTAAAACACCACAGAGCTCACAGATCACAGGCTACTCCCTCTGCACTGAAATGCACCTATTATTTTCCTTAAACCAACACCAAACAAAGCACTGCAAACATTTTTAGTCACACATGAGTATCCATAACAGTATCAATAACAGTATCAAAGTATAATTAAATTCACCGGAAAATCAATTAATTAACACAAAAGGTTCAGAGGATTTTTAATCGAGGGTGCCTGAATTATACATAAACAAACCGCAATGTTTTCATCTTGATCTCACAGATAAGAACTATCCATAACTTGCTCATATAACCTTTAAACATATATATATATATATATATATATATATATATATATATATATATATATATATATATATATATATATATATATATATATATATATATATATATATATATATATATCAGTGGTTCTCAACAGTGTTGAGGGGATGAACGCGAGCAGGGCGGGGCTAAGAGCTGTGAGAATGGAGCAAGGCTGGTGGCACGACTGTTAATGGAAGACTTTTTTTTTTTTTTTTTGCAGTGCTGAGGAGGTAGGGCACCACCAGAAGCGGTGACCGGATGGAGAGTTCGCTGCTGTGCTCCTGGCTCGAGGTGAGGTGGCTGCCGTCCTTGAGGGGAAGAAGGAGCTTCCGCTGTTCACCGGAGGCCACACCTGCTGCCGTCTACCATAATGGAGGAGAAACAGGCAGACAAAAGGGACAGGGAGCTCACTGCCGGACGCCCATAGTCAGAGGAGCCGTCCAATGAGGAGTGTCAATAGCACCACGAACCGTACCACAATTGTTTTTCTCTTTCTCTCTTTTCCGATCTCATCTCAGTCTCTTTGCATCAATCCATCTCCTTTTTTCTCAGTCCTTCTGTCCTTAGCCCCAGGTACTGCAGCCGCCATGGCTGGTCCCTGGGGCCTCATTTATAAAACTGTGCGTAGGATCCCTACTAAAAATGTACGAGTGCCAAAAGCCAAAAATTGCGTACGCCTAAAAAAAAGTTTTAATAAAAAAATGGATTTTTAAAACTGTGCACCTGTAAGCAATGTTCCCTTTATAAATCACAGATCACACGCAGATGTGCGTACATGAACAAGCCTCATATCCCGCCATGTACACGGCCATTTTTAACCATAAATAGTCAATGCAAATCCCCTCATGAATGCTGATTGGCATGTAAATGAGAGTGGAATCCCGGAAAACCGGCATGCGACCCGCCAATTAATTAATTATTCAAAGAAAGTGAAAACGTGTACTTCTGTTACTTTGAATAATGGCAACAGGTAAGAAAAGGGGGGGGGGGGGGGGGATAACGTAAATTCCTCAGACACTGAGATTGAAACACTTGTAGGGGAGGTGGAGGCTCGGAAAACTGAGTTATTTGGTGGCCACAGCAGTGGGGTCACAAATAAAAAGAAGCAGTTCAAGTGTGTCAGTGGGACAGAACGGAAAGTTGCAGAATTAAAGAAAAAATGGTCCGACCTGAAGCTATACTCATTTTTTACCAACATATTACATTTGTGTTTTATTAGGCTATATATAAATAGCAATATTGATTTTCAAAAAGTTTTATTTACATGTACTTACAGTAGGCCTATGCAAAATATGTGAAATAAAGATTATGATTCATTCAAGGTGAAGGCAAAGATAAAACTGTCCTCCCACCGCCAGAGCGTGGCTGCAACTGAACACATGCTTCTTCATGACGGTTTTGTAATGAACACCATAATAGTGGACTGATGATGAGTAGCGATTGTGCTTCATGACTGTATTTGCAGAATTCGACATTTTATGATACATGTACATTAAGGAAAATATTCCGTTTTACACCGTTCTGCAGTTATTTAATAAAAGGGTACGTCATGCCATTCTGTATCACATGCAGTCGCACACCTCCTCCTGCACTCCCATTGTGGACGGTAAGGCAGCGCTGATTATTAGTATATTTTTTTTAATACATTTTGAATTACGTTTAGATTTTACTAGTTGTATATAGCCTAAAACAATCAGCACAAATATCACTGTTGGATATAATCTTCATGATAATTTGGATATAACGTATGAATATGAAATTAAATGTCATTAATTCTTATAATCATTCTTCTCAGATATATTTTCTACAATCTAACTTCAGTACAAAACCTCACTATCTGTGTCGCCGATTCCCTTTGTCTGGAGAATTCTCCCGTCATTCTCCCGTCAAGTTTTTTTATAGATCACAACCTTTGCGTGGGAACTGGTGTACGTATGTTTCCAGCCCCGTTTTGTGCGTACGCACACTTTATAAATGAGACCCCTGGGGAGTAGAGCACACTCTCGAGGGTAACCCCTGGTCTGCGAGTGGCAAGCAGGGCAGGGCAGACAGCCATGGGAATGGAGCAAGGCCTCGAGTTACTCATGTATAAAAGGAGGACTGACAACATTGGAGGCAGAGAGAGGACCAGGCCTGGACTATTAATGTTGTGTCATCCACGATGGTCTGCCACTTTACTTTTGTTTAGTTTATTTTGATATATTAAAGTGTGTGAAATGTTAACCAGTTCCCACCTCCTTCCCTGAGCTTCAACTTCTTAGAGAGTGTTTCAAAAGGCTTAAAAAATCTTGATACATGATTAGTATGAAAGTACATGATTTCTAGATGATTTCTAGCCTCCGAAACCACATTCGGCCAAATGTTGCTTTATTACAACAACACAACATCTAACACCCCAACAACCACAGATTTGTTTGAATGGAGAAAATGAGGCCACATTTTAGCACAGCATCACAATATAGTGATAATGTAGTGGATGTCTACATATGAAAAAGCTACTGCATTTAAGTATTTCAGTGTTAATATATACCACATTGAATCATATGTTACAGAGCTCTGATCTTAAAAACAGGTTTGTTGAACTGCCATGACTGAAATATGGCCTAATATCTTCACCTGATGGAAAAAAGTAAGACTTGTGAAGAACAGTGACTCCTACTGGCACTTAAAGCAGCTGCAGAGAAAGAGAAAAAGAGAGGGTGCAAGCGAGAGGTATTTTGATAGTGTAGCTCACACAACCCTAATATTTCGACCTGACATAACTTATGAGTGGAAATGTAATTTCTGTGAAGCACAAAATCACCATCAAAACCACATCCTGTATTTCTGACTTCACATACTCACAGTCAAGTAGTTCTTGAGATCCACTCCTTCCTCAACTCATTCTTTATATTCTGCATAAAGTCTGAGCCTAAAATAGTTTAAATTAAATTGATATTGATATATATTACTACATATTGCCAGCACCTTTTCAGAGACACACAAAATGTGATAGAGGGAGGGAATAGTTCTGGACTGAGTAATAACCCACCAAAGCCAAATCCAACAGTGTGTGTGTGCGTATGTGTGTGTGTGTGTGTGTGTGTGTGTGTGTGTGTGTGTGTGTGTGTGTGTGTGTGTGTGTGTGTGTGTGTGTGTATCACTAAAGGAAAAGTTTGCTGAAATCAATGTAATCAATACAAACGTCCAAATAATCTGCTTTCGTTTTCAAACTGCTCGTCTCTGACCAGGCAGCTGAAGGGAAAAAGCTGAAAATGTGACACACAGATGTCTGAAAGCACAGATTAGGTAAAGTACTGGGATCGCTTGGCAAACTGTGACATTAACTTCAGCATCAATGACTAGCGCTAACCTCCAGATCACCCTCTCTCGCTCTCATTGTTTCTCAGTCTCCTCGGTAACTTCTTACACAAGGAAAAAAAAGAAAACAAAAAAAGATGGAAACTTCTAGATCATCCCATCGCTGACATTCGCAGGGCTCTCTGAGGAGAAATGTGTGCCAAACACAGTAAAATTAAGAGCGCTCCTAGCATTCCACTCCTCTCAGGAACTCACTCCTTTAAGTCCTCTAGAAAAGATGCATGGTCATCTAGTGTACTTAAAGGTGAAGTAGTGGACGATAGTCTGCAATTTGTCCGACAATAAAAGCGATGTGTGTAATTTGTTGAAGTATTTATCAAAGTATTTTACATGGTATACAAGTTTAATTTGTAAAGACAACTAAAAGTAAAACATTTGCAGGTTGACTCTCCCAAAACGTATACATGCTGTGATGCTATCAAAACATTGAACTAAGAATCCAGACCTTCATGGTGTGAATCTGGCAAAGGGACAATACGTTTTAGTGACCAGTGGCAGAGGTAAGGAAGTTCAGGAAACCTGTTTGACTTTTTATTGCTTCAAAATGTTTATTTCAGCTGCACTGTAAAAAAGTACATGTGACAACATGTGTTTTTACATTGTTTTAAGTTATCAAAATATGTTAAGAAATGTTAAACTTTTTTTATAACTTCTACAAGATGCAACTCTTTTTTTAAAAGTCAATTAACATAATCTAAGTTTACTTAAGTTAACTTAAACATCTAAGTCAATTGTACTTAATTTCAGGCTGTGACTTTTTACAGCATGGAATCTGCAATGTACAGTATTTATAGGTAAATTTATGGGGTACTGCAAAAAAAAACCTTTTACAGCCCACGTGATCAAAGAGTTGCGCGCGCATTTTGGCAACGGAAGTGGTGTTTTTCCCTAGTGGTTCTAACGTGTTAGCAACTCCGAAAGTTTATCAAAACGGTTTCCCAGCATCAAAATGTCTGGCTGTTGCGTTTTCGGTTGCACTAATCGCTATTCCACCAATGGGCTTAAGTTTTATAGGATTCCGACAGGATCACGGCCGTTTCAGAAGAACCGACGGTACCTGTGGCTGCAGGCGAATAATGCATTGATTGGAACGAGGACATAAAAATGCTTGCATAAAAAAATTTCATTTGTAAATCATTTACTGCACTTGAAACTTAATTATTTATAATAAACCTCCCAACATTGGCTGCCACTGGTGTGTATAATGTACACCGGATAGTATACCAGTTCTTTTCACAGAAAAGCTCTGTTTGGGGGATTTAAATTACTGGATGACAAAACGTCAGAAAACGTGATCATAGCATGGTTAAATGCAGAATTTCTCTCATTTTGTTTTAGTCTTCTTATTGAAAGCATTTAAAGTAGCGTCTAACTATAAGCTTTAAAGCAAAGCCCAATGCGAACTATTGTCATGGTATCGATCTCTTACTATATTTAGAACCTAATGTAAATGAGAAATTGTGTCGGCATGACCGCAATAACATTCTATGCTTTATAAAAATAAAATAAAATTGGGAGTGCATTTTGCATTTCATATGTAAATAATTATTTATTTCTTGTAGGTGTAAAGAATAGCAGCTAATGTGGAGAAAAGTCCTTTAAGAAGACATTTTAAGTCAAGTGCCAAAGACAATTACCACAAAACTTAATTAGGATCTTAGTAACCTTCAAATCATAATGTGTTTGGAATCAAAACCCATTTAAAATGACCTTACAGATTCAGATTCAATGGTTTCAGCCACAGTAAGTAGGTCTCTAATACTTAGATGGGTCAGCAGATTTATGGATCAGATCAGTTCCACAGAAGAAAGTCATACACATTAGGAACAATGTGAAAGTGAGTATATTGAAGAATTAGCATGCCATTTAAATGGCTTTGGCCTTAGAACACATGGATGTGTCCAGACTACTTCCTGAAGTCAGAGTGGAGGTCAATTTTAAGTAAAACAGGAGGTAAATGTGAAGTGATGTAAAACTCTTTCCCCATTCATTTCAGCCTTGGGCAAAGAGCAGCATGGCAGTGATGGCCTATATGTGACACCTTCTCTCTTTCTGCCCCCAGCTACTTGGAAACGTGGGTCATAGTTTTAACACGCCCATGAGCAAACTTAAAGGGCTCCTGCAAATGCTGGGAGCATTTCTGTGCCGTTTACCACGTTGAGTCCTAAGGAAATAGAGCAAGGTCAGCCAGTCACAGCTGATGGCTCAAGGAAGGAAGCTTGTGCGAATGTGTGCATGACTGAGTGAGTGTTTGTGTAAGAATATGAACTCCATTTTAGATCACTTCCTGATGAAGCTAACAAAGCAAGAGCTTTTTTGTAATATATCCTCCAAACGTGCTCAACTACACCATTTTTTAGAAGAAAAATACATTTTAAATCTAAAACATACAAAAGGGAAATTTGAAGAAAACCAAAGCTAAATCACTGCAATGTAAGTATCACATGTGAACAATATTTTAACATTTTTATTATTTCCAGTCTAGCTGGAATTGTCAAGATAAGTTATGCAAAGCTAAACATGTTTAAATGTAATTTACACCACATGCACAATATGCAAGTTGGAAATGTTTCAGGAAAATAAATACAAAAATTGCAGTTGGACGTTTTAGAGGGCAAGTCAGATAAACTACTCAAAAACCCTCTTAAAACACACTTTTCACAGTTCCCAGGGCCAAAGAAGCTGATATTTGAAGAAACACCCACACATGAAATGAATAGACATAAAAATGCTCAGTTATCCCCCGGTATAACAAATGTCCAGGTGGCAGACAGCCTAGTTCTACACCATAACAATATGTATTAATGCCACAACATCCCTATGCAATATGCAAATACAATTTCCAAATGCTTGCTGTTGGTCCAGTGTATCAGCAGAACAAATTCAAGAGGTCTGTTGGCTGGCTGGGGTCTAATCAGAGGTCACACCTCATTTAAGAGAAAATTGGCATGACAAGAGTCAGTCCCTGCAGGGATATAAATTTTCATTAGCCGCAGGGTTGAGGGAGAAGGGAATACACACACACAACAAATGCAGGTCACTGAAGGTATTCCACCAATTTCTCTGTGACTAGCAAAAAAGGCATGCTCTATTAAAAATAGAGAATAAAAGATACAAGAGTTAGAGAACCTTACAGTGTACAAATCCCCTTGCAGAATATTCACTAATCAATACTATTTGAATTGTTCCTTTTAGACATTTTTAAATAAATAATGATCATCATTCGGAAGGGAATTATTTTTGGAATGTTATCATTGTACATATTACGATCAAAATAGTTCATGAAGAAACTTTCAATAACAAAACTAGCTGTTCTGATAGAACTCCTTTCCTCACAACTTCTTTTTGGGTGATCTGAATCTGAAAGAATTTTCCCACAAACATTCACAGGGGGAATTTATAAAGCAGGATGGCAGAAACAGACGAACAGTCACCTGGTAAATGTGTCATTCTGTTCAGCTCATTGTGAAAGCTCAACTCCCTCTCACAGCCCTAAGAGTCACAATCAAGTCATCCAGCAGTCACTGTTCAAGCAATGAATGCTCAAAACAGATTTAAACCACAAACTAGTGTCACAAAGTGAGTAAACCCTCTTCATCATCTGTTAAAGGTCATGGATCGGAAGCAAAAGTAAAGCTTTCTTGCAATATCAAGTATGACACCAGCTTCTGGTATCAATATATAAATCCAGGCAACATGAATGAAAAGAAACTGGATACAGTGGACAATAGATTCAGTGTTTGTTTTATTGGTGATTAATCTAATTTAACTCTAATTAAAGCATTCCGTTTCCTTTTAAAGAAATTAAAACAAAATAATGTGCAAGTGTTTAATACCTTAATAATTTGACACAATATTGTATATTAAAAAAATAACATACATACATACTATTGTTCAAAAGATCTGTAATAATGTGAAATATTACAATAAAAAAAAAATCAATTTTAGTATAATTTAAATTGAAATGTATTCCTGGTATGTCAAAGCTGGATTTTCAGCATCATTACTCCAGTCTTCAGTGTCACATGATCCTTCAGAAAGCAGTCTAATATGATGATTTACTGCTCAAATTTATTATTATTATAGATCTTGAAAAACAGTTGTGCTACTTAATAATTTTGTGGAAACTGAAAAAAAAGTTAATGATGCTTCGATGAATATAAAGCTCAAAAGAACAACAACTATTTGAAACGGAAACCTTTTGTAACATTATAAATGTCTTTACTGTCACTTTTGATCAATTCTTTGCTTCCTTGCTGAATAAAAATGTTAATTTCTTAAGAAAAATACTTTTTAAAAAAAAATATAATATGTTCTATTGCTGTCTTTCTGATGGTCTTGTCTTTATTTTTGCACACAAATGTGATATATTATACTAGAGCTTAACTAATTAAATGCTAAAAAATGAGCAAATGCTAAACTTAGCTTTAGCTTTTACTAAACATCCCTCATCTGTATGTAAAATACCCAAAGTTTCAAAATGGATTTCCCTAATAATGCATGCTGTTATAACTCGTATCACACTTGCAGCATATCAATGTACTGCAGCATATTGCTATCATATCGCTTTACATTTTCAATACAGGATACTTTTTAAAGATGCCCTGCCACACGTATTTCATTAGCCTGACGTGGTCATACTCAATTCTAGTCAGAATATGAGTCTGATACTGCTCCATTGGGCTCCTATGAGTCTGATACTGCTCCACTGGGCTCCTATGAGTCTGATACTGCTCCATTGGGCTCCTATGAGTCTGATTCTGCTCCATTGGGCTCCTATGAGTCTGATACTGCTCCATTGGGCTCCTATGAGTCTGATACTGCTCCATTGGGCTCCTATGAGTCTGATACTGCCCCATTGGGCTCCTATGAGTCTGATACTGCTCCATTGGGCTCCTATGAGTCTGTAACTGCCCCATTGGGCTCCTATGAGTCTGATACTGCTCCATTGGGCTCCTATGAGTCTGATACTGCTCCATTGGGCTCCTATGAGTCTGATACTGCCCCATTGGGCTCCTATGAGTCTGATACTGCCCCATTGGGATTACGGGGTGTGTTTCAACTGAACCAGGAAAGACATCGATTGGATAGACCAACAACAAATCAGAGTAACGGAGCGACGCATAACAATAGTTGTCAAATGTCAACAGAACTCAAATTCACTTTGTTGCCAAGTCTGCCATAAAACTTGGCAACCCTGTCTGCACACACACGCTGGAATAAGTAACTTTAGAAGAAAAAGAGTGTAAACGATCTTTGCCGGTGTTATAAAAAAAGAATTTAAGGATACACAGAGTACTTACCAACATGATCATCATTTCAGAGAGAAATAGTAAAGATGAATGCATATATAAAAAAGTTCTTCGTTTAGGATTAGAACAAATTCAACCCAAGCGCCTTTGATGACGTGGATGATTGTTACTGTTCATCATCTGTCCGTCATTGTCTAAAGCCCGCCCTGACAAATTTCCATAATTACTCCTCTATGGATCAAGTCCAGACCAAATTGCCCAAGCTCAAATGTTGTGGGCGGGGTTGAGTTCAACTGGCTTCCAGGCTACTTCTTTTGTGGTAATATCTGAAGTTCTACCATGGGACTTTAAAACATTTTTTGTTGAAAAATTGCCTTGGTTACCTTGTTTTAAGCTATTCTAGTGTGATATAGAAAGCCTGCGAGAGAAGACCAGTTCTCATTAATATTTAACAAGCTAAGCTGCTTGACTCTGATTGGCAAACAGCTAGCCAATGAGAGCATGGCTATCAGCATCTTTACCCAGGGCAACAAGTACAGGAATTTTGTTTACTATCGTCTGGAATCGCTGCAGAAATTGCTTCTTTAGGTATATAGCCATATGATGTTCAGCCATCCTTACTGTTTATGAAAACGGTCACTGACTAATTCTATGGGCGCTGTCTCAACAGGGTGAGTTCATGAATAGTAATAAATTCAGGCAACACCATGTCAGTCAGACTGACCAGCTTTTTAAAATTGCGTGATTTTTTCCGCTTATTTCTTTTCAGTGACTAGAGCTGAATGAAGAGGTAGAAGTTCATTTTCACATTTACAACAAAACAAAAACACAAATACAAGTAAAAACGTTTTTTTTTGTGGCAGGGCACCTTTAACATTTGTTACTCAGAGGTCAGTTCATTTTTACTATTTCCCCCCCTCATCGAGACACTTTACAGAGACTCATTTGGCCTGCCTGGCACTTAGTGCTTTATCTTTCTCTGCTTCTCCTTATCTGGGCTGTGTCAGCAGAGCTCTGCTCGCTACAGCCACGCTGAGGCTGTGCAGGAACACTAATTAAACCCAAATGTGCCGCATGCTTCCTGGATCACATCCTGAAAAGCTTTTCCATCTCTTTCAGTGTTTCAGTCCTATGTTATACTCAAACTTAAGAGAAGTACAATTGGGCTCAGGACACAGTCACCCACAAAAACAGGAAAATAACATTGAAAAAACAGAGAAAAACATTGTGTCTAAAGCATATGCTTTCTTTTCAATACAGTCAATTGAGCATTTCTAGGTGAACACATCAGAAGAAACAAACCAATCATGATATAACTACCATGTATACGACGCAGTCTTCTGGATACAGTGTAAAAGTTGAAATTTAAACGGTGTCTATTTTTATGCAGCACATTTTATGAACTCCAGATCTGGACAGACACACCCACCAGCTGCATGCTCAAAACAGCAAGCCCCTTAGCTAGACTGCAAGGCTGTGTTCTTACAATCTCACCCACAACAATTGTGACAGAGGGGAGAGGAAAGTCACAAGAGACTATTTATCTTTAATATGCAAATATGGAATCTGATGGAGGGGGAGGGGGCACCTTGGACCAATAACACCAATAAGAAACAGATGCTGAGTAATGGAAGCGCTCAGACAGAAAACAAGATATAGTTCACCCCAAAATTAAAATGTACTCATCCTCATGCCGTCTCAAACCCATAATACTTCCAAATATGGTTCGGTTTCTCGCACAAACCGAGAAACAAGCAAAGACATCAATGTGTCGTTGCGAGCTGCAGGAGTTAATATGAATTTATATGTGCATGTTTTTTCATAGTTCTCATACTCTCATGAGTTACCATTCACATGCATTGTACGACTGAAGAAACAAAGTCACCCCTATCTTGGATGGCTGGTGGCTAAGCAGATAAATAATCCCTATCCCTTTAAGAAAAAAAGATTTACAATGTCCAAGATTTACATGAATGCTTCTTTATTTGGTGCTTTGAAGCTTCACTAACCTTCTCCTAGTTTGGCTCAATCCACAGTATTTAGTCATGGCTTTGGAATATGGTTTATAAGCCAATGTTACACTCAGAATAACTAATACTGACACCCAAAAAACAGGCCTTTTCAGCACAATGAGTGCAAAAATAGCTATTGCTTGGGTTATGTTCAACTTTAGATCAGCAACACCACATTTTGGAAAGTTTTCATATTTCTTTTTTACTGCCTAAAAGGAATCTTGATAATCTTATTGTTGATCCAGTACTAAAACAATGCATCAGATCTGTTGATCTCACTTGAGGATGCAGTTCCAACATTCTTTCCTATGAGGAGTTTCTGTTTTTTGCATTAGCATATGCTGGATTCTGTGTGATTTGATCAATACTCAACCTGAGGAGTGCTTATAGGAAGAAGACTCTCATGGGCCCCTGCTTTTCAAAACACAAATCTTTGGCACACCTTGATTCCAGTAGAACTGACTGTAGATACAGTGGGGTTCAAAAGTCTGGGTCGACAACGGGAAATCTGGGATATAAAATCTAATTAAAACATGAAGATAGGGGTGTGTGATGATATGCATCTTCCTCAGTAATATAATTATTGTTAGTAATGCGAAATCACATTATCGAGTATGACACTCACTCTGCAAAACCAGTGTGAAGATGGCACATACATTTGATAAATATAGTTAACTTGAAAAGTGCTAAATAGATTTACTCAGACTTATAAACCCCACAGCACAGTATATGAAACAGGCTTAGCAGATACGTCAAGTGCACTTTACAGTTTAAACATCAGATCCAGATCACATTGGCATCTAGCCAGACAGCAATTTAAAAATGAAAAAGCACATGTGACTTACTCTCAAGAAGCCTTGCGGGGGCTTCATGTCCTGATGGAGGGGTTTTGTAATCATTGAAGGTAGGAGTGATGCTGGCTGCTGAGGTGAAGCTGTTCTCTGACTCCCTTGCAGGAGATGGTGTGTCCAGCTGTCTGTTTAAGTGCATCTCCGCCCGTCTAGATGGAGCGGAGATCTCTAGAGGGCTAGGAGGCTCTGCTCGCCTCTGGGAGGAAAGCTCGGGGATCCGAGATGTAGATACTGGTGGGTCTGCTCTCCTAGGGGGAGCCGGAGGTTCTTGGGGTCTGCTGTGGTTACTCTCAGCCCTTCGGTGAACCGGAGCATCTGTGGTTTTGCTCTGAAGCGAGACCTCTGGCCTCTTTAAGCCGAAGCGGGCAATACCGGGACTGGGTGAGCTGTCCACCTGCTTCGAGGAGATGTCGATGGAGAGCTCTGTCCTGCGTGACCCAGTGTCTTGGATGCGGCCCCCCGATAACTCCATGCGCCGCAGGCTGGACTTTGGAGAGCGCTGGTTGGAGGAGGAATCTGAAGCGTGTCTGGAGCTGGATTCCGAGTTGAGGGATCTCCCGTCGTAGAAGCGGCTGCTTGTAGAAGAGGTGGAGGAGCGTAGAGGGTTGGTTGTTCTGCGGGAAATAGGGGAAGGATTTGTGGATGTATCCTCCTCCACTTCAAATGACCTCTTTAGTGCTGTGAACAAATATAAACAAAAATGTGCGTAAACTTTCAAAACATAAAACAGACACAGTTAAAATAGATAACTATAAAAACTAAATACATTATTTTAAGTTATGTTAAACAAACACTTAAACTACTAAGATATTTATTCTACAAAACCTAAAACTAGGCCTATATCATATCTTAACAGGAACGATCCCAAAACAAATATGGCCTATAGGCCTAAATAAAAATAAAAGAAGCCAGACTGATATAACCAGTCAATCATTTTGAGCTGACTGATAGAAATTAAAAGCGTAAATATGTTAAACCACACAATTAAAGTTCGTACGGTCGCACTAAACTCCGTGACAATAACAAGAGAGTGAAACAAACGTTTCTTTCGCGTTGGTGGGAAAATAAACCTAAAGAGTAGGCTATCTGTTTAAAATAATTTTTGTATTTCTGTATTTTAAAATACCTGACTTCACACGTTTCAAATGTTTCTTAAACATAGCAGCTTGAGAGCGCTCGCTCACGCCAGAACACTCTGATTCGTAAACGAATCGTAATTTTGAGTCGGCACACAAACGGTTGTATCTGTCCGAGCAGGAGGCAAAACCGAGTCATTAAACCGAGAACCGCCTCTTTTAAATATGGGTGCGTCTCAATCACCTCCCAAGTTCAGTAGTCAGAGCACTGATCAGGGAATAGCATAGCCGATTGTTTGCACTTTATTTGAGCAATGAGCATTAAGGAACCACATGAGGGATGTATTTACGCGATGACATAAATTAAGCACTGAATCTATTTTAGCCGGCTCAAATGAACTGTTGAAAATAATTTATTTATTCGCGAAAACGAGTCATCCGCCGTTTTCCTTTATTCTTTCGCCAAAGCATGCTTCAAATGGTGGGGTAGCCTACCATTTTAAACGGTTAAACCTTGCCTTGATTAAAATCATTTCTCGTGATCTCTGCAGCTGCTCTATATTTTTAGGTTAGCCTATTAACACAATTTGGCCACTGTTTCAACATAAGATGTGTGTCTAAAAGTTTAGAGTTTTAAAAAACTCATATAAGTTGGACAATGTAATATGGGATTCTTAAAATATGATATATTTTCGTGGCATCTTGGTTTTAATATTTATAAACAATGGACGTTTCTTTTCTTTTTCTTGCATTATTTGTGCACTTAGAAAGCAGTAAGAGTGTTAGACCATAGTTGACCAGTAAAATTATTTTTACTCAAATAAACTCAAATAACAATGCAGTATAATAAAATAAAAAAAGTCAGGTTCATAGAAACCTAAATGTATAAATTGTTAGGCTATACCGGTAATTGATTTTAAAAAACAGCCTATAATTGACCATAATATATTTTTCTTGCCATTACATATAATGCATCGTTTTTGTCCTAAGCCCTGTTAATTTCAGACACTAGAGAGATTGCTGGCATTGCATCAAGACAAAAAAGTTTTCCTCTATGCAAACATTGATGAGTTTCTGAAACTGGAGCTGGAGAGCATTAGATTTTTTAATTATCTGCAATGTGGTGCTTCACAGAAACAGACACACAATGGCATGCTTGGTCACTCAGGACATTTGTCTGTACTAATCCCCAGGAACTTTCTAGACACTCGAGTCATGCACAGACACAGCAGTCATAGTAATGGCCAACAGCAGTGCTACGCCTTTAATATCTGAGCAGGTGGTTGCTATCCCATCCAGTTGGTCTGTACAAACATTAACCCACACATCCCTCTGTCTCTTTTGTAGAATGGCATGGCTGCTTGGCACTGTTGTTAATAACATCTCATTATTTTTTTTATTTTATTTTTTTTTGTGATTCTGGCAATATACTGGACATGTGTAACTTATTTCCAAGTGGCTCATTTTAGCAGATGGTTTTGAAGCTCAGTGACTATTTCATGACTAAAGCAGCAGTTTGGCCTAGTATACTAGTATAAAATAAACAGTATAATCTGCTCAACTCTAACCTTTTGTTCTACGCTAAAATCAAAGTTTTGCTTTTCTGGAGTCAATGAGTGCTGGATGGATGCAAACTTCAAGGCATCAAATTCACTGCTGGATCTAAGTTCAGTGTGGGAGAAGATCAGTGTTTAAAGTTCTATTGGCAGCTGTATTCATCAGAAATAAACGATAGCTGTTTGTGCGCGATAAAATATTTAGTCAGCTATGGGACAAATTATGAATGTTAAGAATACCTGCATATCCTAGGGTAAAGGTATTCTTAAACCATCTTGAAAACTTAAACATGCAACAGACATATTAGGCACACAAGTGTTGCTATTGTTAAATAAATTAGTTTTTTTAAATTAAGCTGGATTTATACACACACACACACACACACACACACACACACACACACACACACACACACACACACACACACACACACACACACACACTTTAAAATAAAAATATTAGAAAGGTGTCCATTATGAACCTCAGTGTTTTACGTCATCCTTTTCAGTGGCATGCTTATCATAACACAACAGGACTTGTCGACCCCAATGCACATGGATCCAGTTTCTCCCAAAACACAGGAAAAATGACCTCCGGTCAGCAGGACAGGATGGAAGCTGATGGTCCTGTTTTACAGTACCTCCCTTGCATTTGGATAAGGAAATGAGGCCTGCCTGGCATTTGATTCATTTTGAGAGATTTTTTCCCCCCTTACACCACTGATGTTTTGGTTTAGGCTCATAAGATACAGTTGTTTTGAACTGGTTTACTTTTTCTCATGAGCCAGAGCACAGAATGACCGTTTTTCTCATGTCTCATCTTCAGAGGAGGCTTTCTTTAAAGCTGCACCCTGATGATGTCATTTCCTATCATTTCAAAGTGTGGCTGGATTAAAACGGAATCTTTCTTGTAGTACATAACTGCTATATTCTGCATGTGCCAGATACAAACAACAAAACTTTAATAGCCATCCACACACAAATAAATTCCCTGGGGCAGGATTATGATTCAGTGTAAAATGATTGTGAATGGGTGTTAAACAGGAAGAGATATTGTCAGTCTTTTTCCTTTTTGTCCAGGCAATAATAATTGCTTCACTGCATGCTATATAGAAGTACATATGACTCATAATATATAACAGAATTAATTGCTCTGAAGTTCTGTCCTCAAATGACCTTTTCATGCACAGGCAGGAAGTGAATGATTACAGACAGATTTATTGTGTATTGTGTGCCATTATCATCGCTCTGCACTTTACTGAATAAAATACGATTTCTGTGCTTTCCTGTGCAATACTCATTCCCATGTGTACAGTGGACTTTCTTTCCTTGTATTCTTGCAAGGTTGCTTGCAAGGTCTTGCTTGCAAGGTCTTGTTGATTGCTATGCAGTTGCTAAGGTGTTCTTAATCATCATTAGTGCATTTCTATACAGTTGCTAAGATGTTGTAAGTTGCATCAAAGAGTATGATTTATATGGATTTATAGATGAATATGGATTTATAGGAATATGGTGCACTCAGATTACTTATGAATGGGAGAAAGTGCAACGCCAAAATAGCAAAAAAGTCCTGCCTTCTAAATAAAAGAGCCAAACATTGAGTGTTAAAGGGGTGGTTGCATGCAATTTCAATTTTTTAACTTTAGTTAGTGTGTAATGTTGTTGCTTGAGCATAAACAGTATCTGCAAAGTTACAGGGCTGAAAGTTTAATACAAACGGAGATACTGTCTTTTAAAGTTACAACAGTTTATTGCCTACAAAAACAGCTGGTTTGGTCTTCAATGAGATTCTTTCTGGGTTGGTGACATCATAAAGCCTTGCTAGTCACCATAGATGTGACTTCTGCCTGTAGTGGTAAGGGCAGTGGCGTATCCAGACAACCTGTGCTTGGCACTTCAGCCAATAAAATACATGAAACTAGATTTGGCCATCTAACCAATCTAAGAGCATTGCGTTTTTCGGAGGGATGGGCTTCATAGAAGCAGGAAGCAAACGACCTGTTCAAAGGACAGTGGAGACAGCGGTGTGGAATCAAGGTAAAATATGCGAAAAATACTGCATTTAAAAAAAAGAAGTAATTAATTAAAAAGTAATTTTAAAAAAGTATTAAGATATTTACTGCGCCCCATAAACACAACCAAGCCTAGAAAAAAAACACGGAACCACCCCTTTAAGGTCAGTGTTCTGAGACATGATTAGGACTACACGTGTGCATTAGCTTTGACCAGGCCTTTTGTCATGATTTGATTGTTTAGATTAGGAGAAGAAAAAAATGAGACAGTTTCACATTTCATTGGTGATTTTAAATATGAAATTTAATCATAAAGCTTGGGAACCATTTTAGAGAATAATTTTTTTCCCCTCATTTAAAGAGATAGGAGCTGCACTTGCAAACCCAAAAGGTGTTTTAAAGATGGCCACCAAGTGAAATGACTTGTCTTAAAGGGACTTTGGTAGCATTTAGCCCATTGCAAGGAAGATGCTAATATGTTCTGGGTTGTTGAAAGGTCGTTGTTTACTGTTTTAGTACAAGTTTTTATACAAGCCTTTTTGTTATACGGTTAGGGTTTACACCAGCGGCAATAAATATAGTTTTAAACTTATAAATTTAGAAGAATAGCGACCGTCACCATACTTATAACATCACAAAGGAACAATATCATATCAATAAATATTTTATCAATAAAAAATATTGACAGCCCATCCATTGTGCTTTAAAGAGCTTGATAATTTTTAAACAGGCCTTAAATCTCATGATTTTTGTCTGCTAAATAATAAAATGAAAAAAAAAACATCTAAGCAAGAGCCTGTCTCCTTGAGTGTCGCTCCCAAGTATGTAATATTGATGCTTGCCTTAGCAAGCAACACTAGCCAAAATGAAAGTAGATGATTTGATAGCTTTTTGGTCCAGAAATGATCTTAACAGTTCAACTATAAATCTAAAAAGCAATCTGTCGTAATTATCACAGTCACATCTTCCCAGGCAGAAAAAAAGACTTTAGTAGTTTCTCAACCCCATTCTGCCAGAGAATGAGAGGTGTTTGAGGTATTTGCCGACAAAAACAGCAGGAAACAAACAGATATTGTAATTCTGCTGTAATGATATGTTTGGCCTTGCTGATCTCCGAGAGTTGGGAGCTGTGTAATGCTGCCCTGGGCTGTGGTGGGAAATGGACTGCACAAAAACACATAAGAGCCCTCTCTCTCCCTCTCTCTCTCTTCCACAGTACACACAGCTGCAGCTTTGAGTAAACACATACAAACTCACACAGATGCGTTTGCTCTCACACAACCCTATGCTCAAACATATGAACATCTATGGAAGGAAGAGTTTTGTTTGGTTGTATGTTTCTACCCATCAATTAGTTGTCCACAAAGTTCTGACGTTTTTCTCAATACACAGTGGAGCTTCAACAGTCTTTTCTGGTTCTGGCAAGTCCAGGTGAGAAACAAACGTCTACCTATCTCTATTGCCAGAATCAACATGGTGCAAAAGTCATGTCCCACTCGCAAACCTCCGGGTAAGAGTTGATTATTTTCAGGGTGGTTTGCAAGAATTTTGGGCTTTTATGTTAACATTCAAAATGAAACTCAAGTATCCGCAGCACCCACCAACTATACTATGTTAGTTATAAAACTTACTATAGCCACGCAGCTACGATTTGACATAGTTGATGAAGATGTATAGAACAAGTGCAACTGAAGTCATGTGATTCACGGCTAGTTGATTACCCAATAGAAAAACCCCTTTTAGGCTAGATATATGGTCTAAGATGGCCATTAGCCAACAAACCCACTACCAGCTGGTCATACCATTTTAAAGGAGTTCACCCAAATATGAAAATTACATAATTTACCCACCTTCATGTTGTCATGTTCTTCCAAGGAACATATAAGTATTTTGATAAATTTCTCAATAGAAGTCAATAGGCATCAAAACCAAATCAACATTCTTCGAAATAACTTTTATTTTCCACGGAATAAAGAAAGTCGTAAAAGTTTCGGAACAGTGGGTTATTCATGACAGAATTTTCATTTTTAGGCGAATTATACTTTTTAGACAACCAAGTTTTTTAAAAACATGGTGATTGTTAATCAGGTAATGGATGAGCTGGTTTCACAGACAGGGTTTTGATTAAGCCAGGATTAGGCCTTAATTCAAGATAAGTGGCTTAAATAACCTTCCCTAAGGGAAAAAAAATTACTGGTGTATATCTTGAGAAAAAACAATGACAGTGACTTATTTTAAGATATGCTCGAGCAGGCATTTTAGTCTGGGACTAGTATAAGCCAGAAGCAACTTATAGTGAGTGTGATTTTGGAAGTGTGTTTGCGCTGTAATGCAGCTCTTTTTTTAAGGAAAGGCAAAAATAATCAATAAAAAGGTATAAACATACAGGCTGATATAACACAACTGTAATTCGTACACTATCTTTCTCATGCACCTATCCCTTCTCCCTGTTTTTATAAACTTGTCCTATCTATATTTTTTGACTCTCTCACCGACTGTTAATCCCCCACACGTACTCGAAATGATTATGCAATGTTTTTTGAGAACTGAGGTAAACCAATGCTCATGACAATCACCCATTCACATACAGGCCTACTGAAGCTTAGTAACGGTAACTTCAGGCATATTAAGATAGAGGGCATACGGTTTCATAAATGAGAACTTTTAATACTCTCTCAGTAACATAAAACTATAAACTTGAGTCATGTGTGACTGCTCACCATAACATATGCACATAGCATGAATCCAGGGAGTATATCAATATATTTTCACTTCAAAAGTGGAGCTATGAATTTCAGAAGTTATGAGCTTCATTTATTAAGCCCATTTCCTTGTGCGGAGGCCAGCACTGACTAAAGGGAAATCATTTATTGCTTCATTCCCAACCTCAAGCCTTTTCTGAAAACACCATTAGCCTGTAAATGATGTGACGTCAATGGCAGGAGACACGGCTAGCATATAGCATCTCAATAGTTCTGGGAGCCGCTGAACTGCTGAGAAGACTAGCATTGCTAGTGTATCATATGCTGTGCACAGGTTTACAACTTGGATTCTTAACCAAAAATACATTTTTAATGAGCAATCTTTAACAAAAAGAGTATGCATCACCAGCTAAGTTTTTAAAACTATGCTATTTCATCAGCTAGACCAGCCAGGAAAGTCATGCTGGTCTAAAATATATTTTTTAAAACAACACTGATAGGATTTCCCCATCTTCATGTGAAAGTTACCATAGAAATGATAAGCATTCCCTTGTTTATTTACTAGTCATTAACTGAAGCTAATGGCTTTTGTTATATAGCAGTGAGACACTTTTCCAACCCTGAGGTAATGTTGCACAGAACCACGCTATAAAGTGCATACTTCTCTTTATAGTGTGGTCAGTTCTGCCTTTACGTTCTGCAAATAGCCGTGCTTGATGATGAATTTAGAGACAACATTTAGCTTTACATGCAACAACATGAAAGTGGTTTGGTCGCAGTATAATGTGAGTGCTTTTTTCTCGTGAATCTGTTAGCAATGTGTCCAAGTCTGAAATAGTCATCATGTGTCCCTAAAATGACCAAAAGCTGCCCATTTAGGTCACCCAGAGCACTCTGCAATCCAGCAGGATTTGTTTCGAGAGACATAAATACTTGGCTGGTCTAGAATTGTCGTAGTCTGAGAACAAACACATAAACAAATATGTTTCTATCTGTCTCAACCATCCAAGCACTCTCGCTGCAGTGTTTACTTATGACTGACACTGAATGTGTCTGAATTGGTTTAGTCTCAGCTTGAGACCGCTGACAGACTGTTGCATACCGCACACACAACTGGAAAATACTTTCTAGTAAAACGCTCTAATCCAGTTTGCTGGCTTAGTAGCAAGTGACTAAATATCCACAAGTAGAACAGGATATCCTGTTATTATTCAATCAATTATTTGTTTGTTTAGTTGCATTTATTTTGACTTGGTTTTTTGTTTTTTTCTTCTAGCCTGACGTCGTCATACGAGTCTGATGCTGCTCCATTTGGGCTGTGATTGAGGGGAATGCTTCGACTTAACCAGGAAAGAAAATGCCTCTGCACTCAATTTAATAGAGCTACAGCCAATCAGATCAACGGAGTAATTGACGTATGTTGATTTGAGCGACACACAACTGTCATTTTGGTTTTAGTAGGCTACACAAACTCACTAAAGAAGCGTGTTTCTGGTAGTGAGGGAAATATAACATTGATCAGCTTTGCAAATAACCCAGTGACTCGAAAATTATCCAGGGATAATGCCATGATGTATTTAATTTGTGTGTGTGTGTGTGTGTGTGTGTGTGTGTGTGTGTGTGTGCGTGCGCGCGCATCTCTATAGGTCCGCCCACTGCACACCTGGACGAGTTCGGTTGTTTTCAAAAAGAATCGGTACAGTGTATCTCTCTTTTATAAATGTGATAAAACTAGACTCTTCTGAGATACTATAGGTACTCAAGAATAACATGAGATTGGCAGAAACTGTGTTGTATCCTTTAATATTTTACTAACCATTAATCTTTATAAAATCTCAAATTGAAGATCGTATTGTACAAATAGAATATAATAAGAATTATAAATTCACTTGCTGCATTTAAAACAATTGATTTTAGTGTTTTATTTTTATTTATTTAGACAAAATATTATATAATTTTAATTATATAATTAAATAATATCCAATTATTGTTATTAGCCATAACATGAACATATTTCATGGCTTATCAGTAGACCTACAGCCCAGAATTTTCCCAGTCTTAGAAGGTTCTAGGCCACAATAAGCCGCTTTGCCGCAATGTGGCTAATTTAGTCAAACGTCTGGCTCAGTCAAAAACACATCTCCATTCAGGTTCGGAAATATGCGTCTAAATCGAGAACTCTACGCCTGGCAAACCCTCCATTTTCAGCACCCGCAGAATTCAGCGCTTTCTGTGAGTCTGTAAGTTTTAGCTCAAAGCCAGAACACACTGTCTACCTCTTTTTCTCTCATTCATTCACTCCTCCAGGCAAAAGCATCTCTTTCTGTCTGAGACAAAGTGTATATCCATGAAGAAGCAGCCAGGTGCATGGCTAAAGCCTCTCATCTAGGTGAGCTAGGTCATCAGCTTACTTATGAAGACCACCCTGCCCTGACCCGCATGCCATTCCCCGTCCTCTAACCTCCCGATATTTGTCTAAAAAGACGCATTCTGTGTCTCAAGAATTGAAGGGACTGAAAAAGCCAGACAAGTGGGAATGCGTCTTGTCTTTGAGAGGCGTGTGCGTTTGTCAGGGTCTCTCGCAGCTGGATGAGAGGTGTTGAGAGAGGACAGGCGAGAGGAAAGGGGGAAGGGGGGATGACAGAGCAAATCAATGCCAGGAGCATGGCGATGAAAAATGAAAGACGTGAAGTTCGAGGAGGTGGACAGGACGAACGGCCAGGTGGGATCCTCATAGCCGCAGTCAGTGCGCTGATGGTTAGTGTTGCTTTTCGTGTGCGGTGAGGATGTGTCCTGTCATGCATGTCCGTTTGTGTGTACAGCACACAGAAAAGAGTGAATAGCACATACTGTGTATGACAAATATGCACACAGAGCTGTAGACAACCACATGACCTCAGTGACACAACCACAGCACACTCAGCTATAGAAACAGAGACTCCAGCTTCACATGACCATTCACACTTTATAATAACTATTACAAGTAATAGAACTATTTTAAATGTAGCTGATCAATGTTTTGTACTCAACTCAATGTTTTCCTATTTAAAAAAAATGAACACAAACCTTCAAAGTCTGAGATTATTCCCTCCAAATGCGGATTGACAGTAGAATCAGACATTTTGAAGCTGAATCTGCGGGATCAAAGCAACCTTTCCCAGTAAGGCGAAACTCTCACAGACTTTGTGCTCACCAGCTCCCAAACAAATCCCAAATTAGGAGGTAACGGGGAGGAAAAAAAAGAGAAAGCGATCAGAGCGGTCCCCAGATCCAAGCCCACGACTTTCTTAAAGGACCAACTAAGTTTTTCCCACTTCCTCCAGCTCTCTGAACGCAGCAGACCTCAGAATGAGAAACTGATGACAACCCCCCACCCCCTCTCGCTCTCTTTCACTCTCTCATTCCTGCCCTCTCTCCTCCCTCTCTCAGTCTGACCGAGTTGCTTGGCTTCTAACGTGAGTTATTTGAGTGAACGCTCAAACTGAACTTTCCAACACGCCCCCGTACACCCTGAAAGGGGGCTATTTTGCAATCGTAAAAGAGATAACGTGAGTATTTTTAGATTAAAATTATTCAGATTGTGTGTCGTGGGTGGAAGAGCTCGTTCTGTGCGAGAGGTGGAGGGCAGCGGCGGTACATATTTCATCAGAATCCCCGAGGAGAGCACGCCTGCGCTTGTGGCTTCCCCAGTAGTTTCCTGAATTTGAGCACACATCTATTGCCTGAGGCCACCATCGCTCCCCCTATAGCAGAGAGGAGAACCGGTGGAGGCCACAAGGTGTCATAAATCAGTGACCTCATCTTTAACTCGGACTCCATCAGGGATACATTTCTTCCCACACCTTCTGCTGAACCACCAGCACACGTTTTCATTTCATACAGACATCAACGGATCTGTTTGTGCACTGGCTACCAAGTTGAAGAGCTGGTTTTGTTTACAGATTCCATCCGCTAACTGCAGATATGGTGCTGTTTGACTGGTTTGTTGGGTTTTTTGCATCCCCCAGAAGTAAATCTTTCTGTGTCTGTGACATGACTGATGGGAAACACTATTAGATGGTGGGTTACATGTGGAACTGAGTCCTGAAATGTCATGGGCCGGAGCCTACAAAAACAGGAAAGTCAAGCTGTATGTGACTAATCATAAAGCAGATTTCACAGTTCTTCAGGCATGTCTAATGCAAACACCAGGCCTTCTGTATACAGACTTGCAAACGCACTATATACACACACGCACCACACAAATCCGGTAGGGGAGAAGATGACGAGATGCTGTTAAATATATAGGAACAATATTCCGAAAATGGACTGGGGGTGGGGGTGGGTGGGTGGGGGGGGGGCAATTAATACCATGTGATTAATTAATGACTTCCATTTAATCTTGTCAGTCTGGCTCATTAATTAATCGCATGGTATTACTCTTGCCAGCTTGACTCATGAATATTAATAAAAGTATAAAGTACGTACACCCAGAAGTCCAAGTTTGCTTATTAGTCAGAAAGACTATTAGTGAGCATGATTCATTTTCTCCTAAAGTTCTGAGGTTATATTCTGGATTTAACAAGTATGCCTCTGAAATCATTCATTAGTGTCCTTTTGCAGCAAAATAGTCAGTATTTGTTGATATAAGTAAGATTTAAAAAAAATTTATTAAATAATTATATAATTCCCAATATTCCCAATGATGCATTAAAATGATAATAAGTGATAGCAAAGACATTTATAATGACACAAACCATTTATATTTAAAATAATTGCTGTTCTTTTAAACTTTCTATTCATCAAAGAATCCTGAAAAAACTGCATCAGCTTCCACAAAAACATTAAGCAGCAGAAACACAACTAATTATTATTAATACACCCTAAAAAATGCTGGGTTAAAAACAACCCAAGTTGGGTTGAAAATGCACTAACCCAACAATTGGGTTGTTTTAACCCAATGGCTGAGTTGTTTTAACCAAGCAATTGGGTTGTCTTAAGCAACATTTCCCCCAACCGCTGGGTTAAAACAACTCAACCGTTGGGTAAAATCAACCCAATTGTTGGGTTAGTGCATTTTCAACCCAACTTGGGTTGTTTTTAACCCAGCATTTTTTAGAGTGTAATAAAAGGTAATGTTACACGATCATGACAAATCAACATATGATTTCAGAAGGATCATTATATATATCAAATATATAAAAATTACCAACTGCTTTTAAAAACATGTTGACTATGTAAGTTAACTGTAATCTGTGACACACACAACTCCATACAACTCACACACCATCATACACTCAAAAATTCCCAGTACTGGTCATTCATAAAATTAAAAAGAGCAGTATACTCACTAGATGTCGCTATTACACACAAAATATGCAAAAACAATTGTGGAATTTGACACTCGTCTGAGAATGCCAGTCTGAATTCTAGCCCCTCTTGCATGCAAAAACTGAAATGAAATAATTAAAACCTTCTTCAGATGGTGATCACATGCTATATGCTTTTATATGTAGAGCATGGAAAAGCTGTACCAGGCTAAGAGAGGCTTTTGTAAACACATTCTGTCTGAAGCTATAACTCATTTCATACTGACATACCAGAGAGAGATATCACTGACACTAGAAAATGTAAACAATCACTTCAGTATTAGCTTCCATTTAGGTGGGACCTGTAAGTATAATGTGATCTATGTTACATTTGTGTTGCTTATTCTCCTGATGTGTATAAATTGTCTCCTGAACTCGGAACCCGGAACAAAGTAGAGCTACAGTGTCCTTTTCCTCCTCCCTGAGCCTCTGCATGTTTACACGCTGCCTCAGATCACCAGTCAGGCTATCTGCACTGCCGCCGTCTCCCAGGACCCCATAACACACTCCAGCAGCAGAACATCTGGAGAGAGTCCCTAACACCCAGACTGTTAGGGAGTTCACTCAGATTTACTCTTTCAGTGTGTTTTTTTTGTCAGGTGAGTGTAGAAATGTAGGCGCAGCAGAATGTGCCTGTAACATTTGTTCTCGAAAGGCACTGGAATCTAGCTAGAAGCATCATGCCCTGTGCCTCCTAAGATTTTTGAGACAAAAATGAATTTATATTTAAATGTTGTTTCAAAAAAACCTTGACGCACAAATGCCAGCCTGCATGCACAGGTTCCTGAGGCACCAGCAGCTTCAAATACATGTTTTTTTTTTTTTTTTTTTTTTTTTTTTTTAAGAAACTTTACATAATAAGCCTTTATCTGAGCGAGTTTTTTCTGTGCTCTAAATCACTCACAAATCTTTTGATAACTACATTTTTAACAATATTATTTTACTCCCCATATTGCATGAGCACTGAGACTAATAATGTGGAACAACTTCTCTAAAGGTGTCATGAACTGTTTTAAAAAAAAAAAATTATACTGTTGTCTGTGCGACTTCACATAATAATAAGTAATAAGCAATAGGCTATTTTCTATCCTGGTTTACTTGGAAGTAAACTGCCACTGCTACGATTGGATAAGCTTTGCATATTTAATGAGCTTCCGCTCCTCCATGAGTACATGTGAGGGATTGTTTTGAAAGCATGTGGGGAAACAGCAACCGGAAAGATTTTGCCCAGATCGCAAAATGTCTTTATCAAACAAACACAATGATTTATCTCTCCTCCACCCGCAATTAATTGGAATGTTTTTTTTTAATTACTTGGCCTGCCCGATCGTTGGATATAACCACAAATCGTGCATCAACTAACACACACAAACATACCTCGCTGCAGAGTCAGACAAATCAAAGCATGATCAAAACTTCCGCAATTGCATTTTTCCTTCAAATATGTCAAATATAAACAACACACTTGGTAGCATGTCTGGAAAACACACATAGCCCTGGGACGTTGGGCTTTGCGAGCCCTGGCCCATACATGTCAGAGTCTGATCAGTGCTCACGAATCCTAGCACAACACCTCAAATAAAGGATTCTCCAGCACTGTGACAGCTACGGTATGTTCAGTTTGACACGTACATATAATCGATAGATATCAAACGATCTGTAACAGTGCAATACTATAACATATAATTTTTTTTTTTACTCACATTAGTGTGTTGCTTCATTCATTCATGTAATCTCATCCTGTCTGCAAATCCAGTCTCTTGTTTACAAACGAATCCATGGTGAATTGAAGGAACAAACGCATAATGGTTCCCCAACGCGAGCTGGATATTCATTAAAAAGTTCATCCAATGCATTCATAATATTGAAATCTGAATGAAGCGGCATGTTTATTGCTTAGAAGTTGGATCCGGTTTAGCTCACATGTAGGCCTGTGTTATGTCAAGCATGAGTTGGTGGGCGGGGTTACAGAATATCAGATGTTGAGGCAGTGTCACCACACTCTGATGTCACAGCCTGGCGTAATCCAAGATCTCTTGTTTGCTGGGTCTGGTGTCAATAAAAGCTTTTCTTTGACTAACAAGGAAGTTTTCAGCTCTGAAACTACAGGATATTTTCATATGACCATGCCATTTTATATATCAAAAGCTCAAGGGAAAATAGATTTCTCAATTCATCACCCCTTTAAGTAGTTTTTCCATTTACCTAAAAAGACCTGGGAAACCATTTAACAAACCTGGCCGAGACTGAAACCATTATCTAAAAAGATAAGAGGAATAAAACAAACAGAGAAGTGTGTGTGTGTTTGTGTGTGTGTAGCCTATGTCATGGGGAATAAATATCCCCAAAAGTCTAGTAATACCAGTAAATTTTGACCTTGTCAAATTTTTCACCATTTTGACCACATGGTATTTTTTTTTGGTCCTCATGAGGAAACAAGCTTATATACAGAATTATCTTTTTTGAAAATCTAAAACAGCAGAACATTTTCTGTGATGCGTAGGTTTAGGGGTAGAGTATGGGATAGAATACAGTTTGTACAGTATAAAAACACTTATGTCTATGTAATGTGCCCATAAAACATGGAAACCCAAAGTATGTGCCCTGTAAAAAAATATTGTTCAATAAGTTATTACAACATATGTTTTTACATTGTTTTAACTCATCAAAATAATTTTTTTCAGTTATTTTCAAAAGAAAATATCAAAAACAATTGCAATTTTATATAAATTGCTATATATTTTGAATAAAAGCGCATTATATATAATGTACAGTACTCTCATCACTCCATATTTAACATATGGAATAGAAATCTGGGGAAATACATATACATCTAGAACTACTCCAGTTTTTCTATTACAAAAAAAGGCCATCAGAATAATCACACATTCTCCATATAATACCCCAACAAATTTTTTGTTTACTGAGCTGAAAACATTAAAATTCTATGACATGGTAGATTTGTATACTTCTATACTTGTGTTTAAGGCAAGATAACACTTACTCCCACAGTCCTTGCAAGCTATGTTTAATTTGAGAGACAGTAATTATGATCTTAGAGGGACATATGTGTGTAATATACCATATTGTAGAACCAATTTAAGAAGAAACTGCCCTTCAAATAAAGGTGTTCAGGTGTGGAATAGCTTCCCTGATGAATTAAAAAAGGCTAATTCATTAATACAGTTTAAAATACTTTATAAAGGACTGGTAATGAAAAAATATAAAAAATGATGATGGTAATGATGACTGATGGTAGTGGTAATGGAAATGATAATGGTAATAATATTAATAATAATAATAATAATAATAATAATAATAATAATAATAATAATAATAATAATAATAATAATAATAATAATAAATATGAAAAATATAATAATAACGATGTATGTTCTTCCAAACACACATTGAGAATATCTTGTATTTGATGTATTAAATAAATGTCAATTAGTGCTGCTTGTGTGGAGTTAGGCGTGATAAGCTTTAGCTTCAGCCTACACTTTTGGTCAATAAGAGTGTAAACGTTATTTATTTATTTTATTTTAAAAAATATTTTTATGGTTATGTATGTGTGCATGCATATACAGTATTGTATGTATGTACCCATATGACTAGTTCTATTTTGTGTAAAATGATTGCAACTGGAATTTTGCTTGTTGACCAAAAAAACTAAATAAATAAATCAAAGTAAGTTAAGAAACAATAAACTTTTTATACAAGATGTAACTCATTTTTTTAAAGTCAGTTTAACATAATCTATGTTGAAATAACTTAAACTTAAGAGGATTGTACTTAAAAATTTCAGACTGTAACTTTTTTTATTTTCTTTTATTTTTTTTACAGTGTGTGTGCATGCACTTCACAGCCCGAAGCTCATATATGTGTGTGCTACCTTTACAAGATATTGCTTGCATGTAACAGGAAGACAGTTTACGTTTTAAACATACACACCAAAGGGGTCCTGCTGAAGGTTCTTTTTCCTTTAATTTACAAGTTTCTCTCTCATCTTGTTTTGGCCTTATATGACAGTTTTATACATGATGTTTTATACATGCGAGGCCCTGGTGATAACTCCTGTTTTTTTAGCTGATGTTGACAAATAAGAGATTGTTAGACCACAAGGATATAACACCCTTGGTATATTTAGTTTTATCAGGGAATAAGTAACCAGATTAAAGGATATTATATATTGATGTAGTAATATATCATATGCTATTCATATTGCAATGTATATTGTATATGTATATTGCAAAATATACTGTACAAATGATTGCCGCTTTATTGCAATATATTGGAGAATATAAATATTAAATCCCATATATGTGAATATATTGCCTAATGTATTATATGATATTTTCCAATATACTGCAATATATTTTTGTTTCGTAAGGGTGAGCACAAGCAGTTTTTGGATTTAAATTATAATTCATTTGAGTCATCTCTGAAAAGTGTTAAAAGCATAAAGTTGGCGAACTTAACAGTCATAGAACATGTTCAGTGAGTCTATACAGTAGAGTTACCGTTTCTGGACAAGACTAGACCTGATACCATCCCTCGAAAGGATCAATCACATCATCATATTTCATTGTTTGTATGACTTATGAATGACTTATAAACCCTGCCAATCTTTCTTATTCAAATGATTTTTGTTTTCCATTCTCATTTTATCATTTCTTTTAGCTTTCATAAGTAAAATATAAAAGAGAGGAAGTCATAAAGCTCAGCTGTAAGAAGCATGATGAAGTTAAATTTGTAAAAGAGTGTTTTTTTTTTTTTTAGTTTTGAGGAAGCAGCTCGAGTGTGCATGTATTTGTGGAATAATTTACTGTTAAATGCAATGAGAACATGGCATTATGGTTATTAGGACAGACCTCACCTAATCACACATTGGGGTCAGTGTAAACATGATCTATTTTATTTGATACAAATGAAAATGAGACTACAGTCTGAAGTAACAGAATATAGCCTGAGAAATATGTTTGATGTGACTAAAGACCCTAACAGTGTATTTGTTATCCCTCACAGGTTAATTCTTTCTCATTCTCTATTACTTACCATTTTCCTGTTTTCCACCCCCCCCCCTTCTCTCCATCCATCTACACATCACTGATTCAATGTTCTATTTTTGTTTTTTTGTTTTTTTCATTCAGCTCTGCTTACACCACTTACTAGCTTTCCACTAGAAAAAAGTACCATGGCATTACCACAGCTTGACAACATAAAAATATAAAATGCAGATAAAAAGTCACTATAATTTCTGTCTCAATATTATATAGATTTACTTCAGTAAGATGTTTGTAAACTTAGAAACTTAGACTTAAACTTAACACTTTGGCTTGTGTAAAGTGTAAGAGTCATTTAGAAAAAAGATCAATCCTTCGAAATTAGGTGCATTTGTTAAACAAAGTGATGCAGTGATCAAATATAAAATATTGCCTTGTAAACCCATTCATTCACTCTACCCTTTTGAAAACATTTATATGTTGCAAGTTCCTTCACAAAAAGTCATTAAAGTCGCTCTCCAAAACCTTCCCTCTCTCTGCTCATCTCTGGTGGAATGAGCTGCCAACCTCCATCTGATTGCACAACTTTCAAAAATCAGCTAAAAAGACACACTTCGTCTCCAAACACTTACTATGTCACAACCTTAAACAAGCTTACTTTCTAGTCTAGCTTGCTAAAAAAAAAAAAAAAAAAAAAATTGTGATTTTACACTATGAATATCTTTGTCTCTGTGGCGAGTTTTAGCCTAGTTCCTCTGTTGTATGTTGCTTTGGATATAAGCATCTGCTAAAATGCATAAATATAAAGCATGTTTTTGATGTTGTTAATACATTAATGTGTATTTCTCTATCTATACAAACATATGATGTGTGCTAACCACATTTCACGTACAAATACAGTAATTACTAATAAGATCAGGGCAATTTGTTGTTTATTTTCTTCCACAGTTTCTGCCAAATCCATTATAGACCCACCTGGACTGATGGCTAACTATCTCGAAAGTGATCTGGGACATGGAGATCATAAGGGTCATTCGTCATATATTTATCCTGGCACTGGCTCTTACCAGGTGTGTCAACTCAGATAAAGGATAAAGGCCGGTATTATATACTGTATTAACTTTTTGGTGTGCTGCACAGCGCTGTTTTTTCTGCCTACCAGATCCTCTAAGAGTCCCTGACACATTTACAAAAAGCCTGTGTGCTGACAGTGCAGAACACAACACATCACTGATACAGAGCGTCTCTTCCACACACACACACAGCTCTCTTTATTGACTGTTGTCATAGCCTGATGAGCGGGTTCTCTCTTCCAGTCAAAGCCTATGGAAAATCCAGCCCTGTCAACGGAAAATCTTACAAATGCACACTGCTCTGCAGCACAACCCCACCAGGGACAGAAGTGGTATCGTGTAAATTCTTTGTCTGGTCCAAAGTCCCAAAAAAAAGCCAGTTTAATCCAATTTTAACTACAAAATGAGGAAGGAGCAGTCTCAGATCCCAGCTTAAGCAACAAACACAGGACCACTGCCATAAGAATCTTACAGAGCAATGGAAAGGAGCAGAAACGGACTTCAGCATGTGAGAATCTCTTTGGGTCGTGTCCCAGTCGTGGCGTGCCGTGCCGTTCTCTTACCTGCGATTTTGTCCCCCTCCATGGCTAAGCGCACACCCTCCTCTGCCACATGTAGCTCCTCCAGCCTTTTTTTGTTGGACTTCCTGTTTCTCTCCCAGCGCACCAACACTTTCTCCTCCTTGTTTGCTTTCCCTCGCTCTCCTTTGGCTTTTCCCTCCCTCTCTCTCCTCCTCTCTCTTTAACTCTACCCCAATCTTCTTGGTTTAATGTC